>NW_010432869.1:8427-17107 GCF_000710305.1 Buceros rhinoceros silvestris
TCCCTAGGCATTGAGTTTTTCTGCCACTGAGATCCTGCTTTCCATGTTCCTGTGGGTATAACATGCAAAGTGTGTTACTTAACAGAGGAGAATTACACTTATCCCACGCGATAGCTAGGATGCAGACTCATGAGCTGTCAAGAGATCCAAGCCAGCAGACCCTGAGTTGCAGAGATGAGCATGCTACAGATGGATTACTGTGAACAGCTAACAGGGCACTCTGCTTACAGGCAGCAGCTGAGCTGGCTCAGACAGCCCCAGCCAGCTGTAGCTGTGCCCTTGATGCGGCTTGGAGATGGAGACACGGCAGAGACGCTACAAAGGTCTCAGTCCTTCAACCTGGGTGCTTCCCTGGCATACTTCTGAATTTCTGAGGTGTCGATGCTCTTGGTGGCACCTTGCATATAAAACCTGCAGTCATTCCTTTTTCTTTTTGCTCTTTACAAGGAGAGTTCTTGAGGGCCAGGAGTGCTGTGCTCCTCATAACTCTTGGTAGAGTGTTTATCACAATGGGGTTTGCTACCAGTCTTGCTCTCTCTTGCTGCTCTTGTGATACAACATGGTGTAACAACGCAGTCTGAGTCACCAGTCCTTCTCCAGACCGTCCAGCCATGCTGAAAACTGCTTCTATTCCCTCCAAAACCTTAGGTGTTGCTTTAGTCACCTGAACATATGATATTCTGATTAAACCAAGACTCCAAAGGGCAGTGTTTCTAACACTGGAATGCTTAAAGATTTCAGTTCATGAATAACAAGAGCATGCCTTTATTCTAAAAAAAATAAAAGGCCACACACACAAAAGAGGAGCATATTTGTGCTTAATTATTACTCTGAGTTCTCATTTAGTGTAAATTTTTTCCTTTGGCATTATTATGAACCTCATTTCCTTACAAAGTCCAGGATAAACAATTCCAATATATTTTGCTTTAATTATGAGGGTTTAATGGGGCATAATGAGACTATGTTGAGTAGTGCAGAAAAAAATAATTTAGTGTGTGCAGAACTATGGAGTGCTCCTAGCTTGACTGCGCATATTTCACCCGTTGTGGGGCAGGGCTATGTTAGCTAATATTCAGTGTGCCCAACATTTATTCATTAATCATACTTGTTTTTCAATAGAAAATTTTCCTTTTTTTCCTGGCACCTGAAACAAAAAAACCCCCATTAAGATATCCTGAAAAAAAAAGAACCATTCTCTGAGTTGAGCAGTGAGCTCATACGCAGCTGATGGTGCTGGAAGCATTCATCATGTCACAGAAGACTGGAGTATGTTGGACACAGGATCTGCTCAGCCAGCCCAATCCAAATGTAGTCCTTCCAGTGTTATTTGGCAGTGAAAACTTCTGGCTTAATTTCTTAAGGTCTGTCAAAAGAAGCTTAGGTAACACCAGCTGAAGCTGCCATTCAGAAATGACCTTGTCTGGACTCTCACTGTAGATAGATTTTCCCACTCCCAAGGTGTGGTTCCTACAGACTTGAAATCACCCACTGCAGTGAAAAGGGAACAGTGCAAAACAGCAGCCTGGGAAGTAAACCAGTAAAGTGAGATTACAACCCCTTACCCTTTCCAAGGTCCCTTTGCCAATCGCACCGAATCCAAAGGCTGGGCACCACCCTGCCACCAGATCTATATTCCATTTTACCAGAGTGACCATATTCAAGACCAAAACACCACCCCGCTCCCTGATCCCAGACAGAGATGGCCATTTGTCTGAGAATTCTGAACACATGGTCAGAATGGTGATGAAGGGCTGTTCTGCCTTTTGTTCTGCCATGCTGTGCACATACAGCAGGTTTGAAATAGCCAGTCATACTGCAGTCCCCGTACCTGCACCACATAGCTCACAGCCCACCAGTTCATTACATGGTCTGCTGGATGGAAATACAGCAGCCCTACCACAGCCTGTATCCCTGGCCTGGGGGAATCAAGCCTTTTGCCCATAATAGAAATTAGCTTCCTGAACACTCCACTGCAGGTTCTAGCCTGGACTGAACACCAAGTCTTTTGCCTTAACTGCTGCTCCCAGCAGGAAGATCTGTTCTTGGAGCTGTTCTGACACCAGAGCACGGCAGCTCTGCCAATACTTAAAACAGCTGCTGCAGCCTCCCTGAGAAACAACCACAAATGAGAAAACCCTTCTCTGAACACCAATCCATGCATGCCCTCCTTTCTTTCTAAATCTTTCTCTTGCTCAGGCTCCTCTACTCCACCCATTCCAGGCTGTAGTTCCAGTAAGGACATGCCTGGCTGGATGAGGGGTACATACAGCCTTCTCATCCACATATTCTATCTGTGAGTAACATTATTTCTTTTGTCCTGGCTTTCTAACTTGGTGAAATTATGACAGCATCTCCAGATATTACAACATAGATGAAAATAAGGCCTTACACACCATGAAAACTCAGATGTGTTCAATTCAGGATCATCACGAGGTAGGCTTTGTTACAAGCACCACATGTGGCCAACCTGAAGGGTTTTAATCTCTACTCCTAACTCAAGTGTTAGTTACAAGGAGCTTCAATGCAAATTTCACTTCAGCCATAATTTTACTGGATCCTCCCTGAAGGGAAACACATCTCTTTCTGCTTATCCATCATACTCCTTGACATGCAGTCAGAGGACTTGATACAGAGCTCACTGAAGCCATTCCAGAAAAGTATTTCATTCATGACTTTAGGAAGGAGTTTGAAATACCACACAAAAAAACCAGGCCAATGTTATATTACATGTATTTGAAAATTAACATTTTATATTACAGATTAAGTTAATATACTCCAGGTGTTTGGGATTTAAATAAAATAAATTTATCACAGACATCGGTATTTACAGAAAGAAAAACATTTACATAAATACATTTTTTAAAAATCTCACTGGAGTAAAAAAAATCCCCATGAAGTTTCCACCCACAGGAGATGTCATGTTCTGTGAGAAGTCGGCCTCCTTCAAGGATTAAAGGAGACAAGAAACCTAACCAGGCTTAAGTTACAACTCAGTGAGTTGACTGAGGTACTGCAATGCGCTGGTTACCTGCATTAAATTGTAGCAAGGCTGAAGGACTTCAGAGGGCCCCTTCCAAGTCCATGTTCTACTTTTCAAGATAAAATGGAAGGGAATCAGCACCTTCCATCAACCTGCCCTCAAACACAGGACCAGGCCAGCTTTCCAGCATGTTCTCATGGACCTCCAAAGCTTAGTGGTCTTCTTTCTTCCTGCTAAACCATGAGGATTCTGCCCAAGCTTAGGATCCCATTGTACAGCCACTGTATAAAGGCTGCCACGCAGCCTAACAGCCACAGCAGTCCATGGCGGAAGAGAATCATTTTACCAAGAGGGGGACTGGATGACCCTTCAGTATACAGAGGTGCAGCCCTGAGCTGGAAGGCAAATTTGTTGATTCTCAGACCAATACTACGTGTTCCCTCAGATTGGCTAGCAAGTCCTAGGGGGACTCAGAAGGAGGTCTCTACATTTGGTAGCTGCATAAAGAACAGGGGGAAAAAAGTGCATTTCCAGGTAATGAATACACTGCAAATGGTGGAGGCCTCTGAGATTAGTGGTGGGCAATCACTTATCCTAAAAGCTCTATGTAGGAGTGTACCTCCCCACCAGATCGTGCAGTCAAAACTGAATACGGTTGTGTTATTGAGACCTGCACCTCATCCTCAACTGAGGTGGGATACCATGCCTGTTAAGTCCTAGGAAATCCTGAGCCTCAGTACTTAGAACAATACCTTAATTTGAATGCTCAGTCTGTTTCAACTTCTTCACACAGCAAGTTCCTGTTTTTAATAGCTTCCTCTGATGTACAGGCCCATCAAAGAGCTCTTCATGCAGGTCAGCATACCCTCCAGAAGCCCACAGCTCTTTGAAAGCCAGCCTCAAACACCTCTCCACACAGCCACGGTGAGGGAAGAAGGATCTGAAGCACAGCCGAGTTTTTGCCTCTCCTGCTCTATAACCTGAAATGCCATCTCCGTTGCTATCTTCAGTGGCAAATGGGGAACTGAATCCAGGTGCATGTCAAATGCAGACAAAAAAAGTCCTGCTAATGACAACCACACCTTGTTGCCACCATGTCTTTATAGTTTTTAAGGACCACATTCTCTTTGTCATCAAAGTAGAGCAGATTGAGGGACTTCAATTCATTTGGTACACAGCAGGGCGTGCTGACATCTTGAGCCAGTTTCAGGGTATGGACTATGGACTGAACTGTAGCGTGGTTTGTTGCATTTAGACTTTCTCCCAAGGGGAAGAGACAGGATCCTCTGCAATAAAACGCATTGTATCCACTTGGGTAAATAATCCATCCTGACCAGCCAATAGCACCGAAGTCAACATAGAGTTCCCTTCGATGACACGGTGTTACTTGGCTTTTGGCAGAGGGGACTTCAGCAGCTCGAGGTCTCCTGCTCATGCTTGCATTGCTGCTTTCGGTGATCTGAGTGTCGGCGTCATTTTTGGCAGGATTCAGGCCTGGTTCTGAAAGGAAGTTGTGTGTTAAACTTCCTCAAAAAACATCCAATTCCTAAGCACGGTATTCTGCGTGAAAGTGTATTCTATACATCTACATCAAAGGCTTCAGAGTAGATTTTAAAATGACACTTAAACTGTGAAAGTACCACAAGGGCTGTGTATTCACTTGCCATTTCACCCATATTCCAAAAATCTTGTGTTTCACTTTGTCATCTGAAAGGCTCAAACTCAGCTGAAATACAAAGGAAAAGCTCAATGATATAATAAAAAATATATTCTGTGAACTCCACAGGCCCTTTTCAGGACTGAATCTGATCAGAATGTCATTAACGGCCTTTATATGACCACTTGTACAACATACATCACACTGAGAAGTGCTAACGGAGGTGAAGATCACAGCCTTCTTCTCTCTCTGTACCCTCTCAGGAATTCTACTCATACACTTGCCAAACAGAGTGTCATCCTGTATAAAAGCGTTTTAAAATTATTTTTCAATTTTTTGATCTGAAAAAAATTACCACCAGTTTTATGGAACTCTGCCGGAGAATGAAGCTTACTGACAATAGGATTGTTTTCTTAAAAATCCCTTCTGAGAAGCCTTGATGGATTTCCACGGGGAACTTAAGAGGTAGAGAGGCTGAAAACCACTGATATATGGGCTAGTAGAACAATCTGTGCAGATTCACTGACTGGAAACAACAGGCAGGTCTAGAGGGTTTCTTCATTAAGAAATGGGTATCAATTCCTTAATCCTGGCACAATAACCCACACAGAGCTTGATGTTCATTAAATTGGGATCTAGGATTTCACTATAAAAATTTTATTTGGAAAACAAAAATAAACAGGCCAGCCCTATTTTTGTTTTTAATCAATTTCGCCATCTGCTTCTTAATGTTGATGCAAGTCCTACCCTTCTAACATGCAAATGCAGTTGTTTACCCTGCAAAAATCCACAATAGAGTAATTTTTGCCCCTCCTGCCAGCTCCTGCTCTTTGCATTTATCAGGCTCTAACGTCCAGCCTTAGTTGGTGTAACTGGAAGACCAGTGAGAGAGGTAAGGCATTGTGTTTTGTAATTTGGGAGAGGAGGGCGTTGTCTTTGAAGAAAGCAGCCTTTAGTCATAATGCTAATTAGTCACTGAAGTTAAACAGGTGCTTAAAAACCAGTCCAAGGACAGAGAGGTTTAAACTGCTTATTTAACAACCTCTTCCACTCTTGAAAACTGCACTTAATGATTCTGCTTACAGTTGCTTTACCAGCATTTTTGAAGTTTTCCAGGTCACTGAGGTTTTCTTTTAGCCTAAACTTAATCTACAGTTTTCACACAAACTTTACCACCACAAAAATAATGTAAATAATAATTTTAAAAAATAGAGTTCCCACCCCTTTACAAACAAAATAAACCAGATTTTCCCTAGACTTTATGAGTATTTTCTGCAAACACATTTTTTTCTCAGAGGAAAGGCAACTTAAGATGCTGCGTGACCTAACAGCAAGAACCACAAATCAAACTGATCAGTGACAAAGATGAACTTCAAACCTGTTCAACACTGCAACTAAATACTGAGGTTAGGTATGCACAAGGCAGTAGCAGATGAACAGTGAGCTCACATGCTAAAAGCGAGCTACTGCTTTCTTGTGAACTTACTTATGGAGGAGGGTACAAAGCTGGAAGACCTCTGTTTGTTACTGTTGGTGAAGAGGACAAGGAGAGCATTTCTACTCTCTTGCAAAGTGCCCTGGCTCTTAACAAACTTGACCAGGTTGTGCTCGGTCCTGTTGTTGAATACATGTGTTGTAGTTATCAAAAAACCATGGTTGGAGCTGCTGTTTCCAACCCACTTGGAAACCTGGTAATGACAGGGAAATGAAAAAATACTGTTTCAATATTGTTATTACGGCATTACAATTAAGCATTGTTTATATGAGGAAAAGGGAACAGGCAATGAGCTATGAGAGCTTAAGAACATAAATTACAACCGAAGTGAGGTAACTGTATAGCTGAGACTCAATTGAGTTTAATATTTAAACCAGTAATTCAACATTTAAAAATAAGAAATACCATATGCATCCCCCAAAGCTGTATTTACGGGAAGATAATTAATTTCAGAGAATTTACTAGTGAATAGATGAGTCTAGGAGTTAAAATTGACATTAAAATAAATCATCTCTGACTTTAGCCAGGAATTTATTTTTCATAGCAATCTTAATAACCGAATAATATGAACTCTCCAGACTTTCCATACCATTAAAACTCATTTAAATCTAACAAACATAGCATTTGAAGATCTTAACTCACAATCAAGCAAATTTAGTTTACCTAATTGTTATAATGACACACTAATAGATAAAGGTAGTCCATTCTCAAGCAGGGCTATCATGACTTAAGATGCAACTCAACCAATCACCCAGGCACGCTGTTCAGACTGATCATAAAGCTGGGCAAAAAACCTCCACTGTCCGAGAGTACAGATTTAAACCCAAGAAACCGTGTATTTCAAACCACCTTAGCTTTTTGCTATAGAAAAGCAGTCATATACTGTCATAGTTTAAGGATATCTATGAAACAAATGTTGAAACTTGCCAATAAAGAAGCCTGCAGAGAAAGTTAAATGCGGAACAATTCAAACAAGTTCCAGAAACACAACGTTAGAGCAAACTGCACATCTGCTCTGCAGTAATGTCACCAGAGTAAAGAGGAGAAATGAAAACCTACTCTTAGCTCACATTCCATGTCATCTCCCTTGACAGCCTAAGGACTAACATCTTTTAATCACAAGGACATACTTGGCTTGATGTCTCTCTGTGGACTAGGCTTGGGTTACTCAATTCTCGTCATGCCTGTGCTGCTAGCATCATACAAACACTTCTTTAATTCAGGTAGCACCAGGTGTAGAGAAAAAGCTGCTCCCTCTGCTGCTGTCCCTCAGTTTGGATTGACCCCAAAACCCAGCATAAGAGCAACGCTGGAATCATGAGCTGACTGTCATCTGAAGAGATTTACAATTAAGTCAGAATTCTCTGCTTACTGTCTGTGTGACGTTGAATACTTCCCAGCCTTCTGTGTACAGGGACAATAATCTTGATGCAATAAGATGGGGTTTTTGTGGTTTATTTCCACTCTCCAAGAGCTCATACACTTCCACCTTGATGAGAGCATAACAACAAATCAATAAGAAATGAAACCAATTGTTCTTCCAGAAAAACAAAAAGATGAAGGTTATGCACATTTCCGCCCCATCACAGTTGTAAACCTGTACTCTCATTCTCAACCGGGCAAAAAGTAGTTTTTGAACAGTTTAACCGACTTTTAAGTCAGTTTAAAAGTGTTTAAAACACTTCAGATGTGTGCAAAGGCAGTATACCGAACTGTTTGATGCTATAGAAAAATATCCCGACCACCCCTTTTCTTTTTACTTGGAACATCTGATAACATCAAAGTCTTGCGTTCCTCCAGATCTTTGTCTTCAGGTTTGTAGAAAGTCCAATCCTGCCTTTTGCCAAAAGAACAGATACACTTAAAGGCAGAATCCTCACCTGTCCTGTTTTCTTAGGAATCCCTGATAGGTGTTTTTTGGTTGCTGTTTTTTATTTTTAAGTGCAGTTGAAGCAGATGAATTTCGATTCCAATTTCACAGCATCTCAAAGCCCAGAAAAGTACGGTATGGTGTAAGATACGTCTGCCATACTCATCTATAGGGAGAGCTCACCGCCGTAATGCACAAAGGATAAAATACTACCGAAGACAAAACCTTCCATCTACTTCTTTGCATGCTGGAGGCAAAGTGAGGACGATTATAAAATAAAGATAAGGCAGACTGGTTGCGCTCCTCATTTTCAGTATTGTTAACGATGAAATCACAAGTAAGAGTTTAACTGACAGATTATTTCCCCACTTACTTTGCAGAAGTGTTTCACGTCAGACCTTCGGGGCATACGTGTCCTCTTCAGCTTGAAGACCCTGAACTCCGCTTTCAGCATCTGCTCGCCCTTCTCCATGGGACTGATGTCGAAGTAGAAGTGGTACTGGTCTACGTGAACTGGAAAAGAGCCCTCCTTAGGAAAAACGCAGCCCCCCGCAGAATGAGCGGTATCCCCGCGTCTTCCACGGCAGCTGCCGGGTCTGCTCAAATCTGCAGGGAGGACGGGAAGCGGGATGTGAAGGGGGGCCCCGCGGCCGCTCCCCCGCTCGGAAAAAGCCGCCG
>NW_010432870.1:0-3260 GCF_000710305.1 Buceros rhinoceros silvestris
AAAAAAAATGGAAAAAAAAAAAAAAAAGGCTGTTTCTTCAGGCTTGCTTATGTAATAAGAGGGATATAATTGTAGAGAGAAAAGGTGTAAAATAGAGTTAATAAAATTCATCCTTATAAGATCTATTTACTCTCATAATGGTGACTTGAGTCTCTGCTTTTCAAGAGCTGACAGCCACTAATGAAGTATGCGAAAGCGGTTTTCTTTCATACTGTCTTTTTGTCACTGTTCATATCTTTTCACTACTTGGGTCCTACTTATTGTACTTCCTTGAAATGTCTAGGTAGTAAGAAAAGGTAAAGGAAGTCACAGCATCATTGATATTTGTTGTCTTAACTTGTTTGCTGCTGCTATGAGAATTGTTGCTTATACAGCTGTAATCTAAGCTATATAAGCAGCAAGAACTGCCTACTAAGTAGCAACTAATAAATGTGAAGTATTTCTGGTTGGAATCACCCTTTCTGGTTCTTTCATGTGCCACTGAAGTTTCATGAATGTTCTTGGTTGAAGTTAGTCAGGGATCTGTTTGGTGACAAGGCATTGTGTAGCCAAACAAATCTACCTACATTTCTCTGGACTATCATCTTTATTCCTGTAAGTAACTGTGATTAAAAATGCAAGGGAATATCAGTTCTGTTGCAGCAAAATAAGAGAAGGAGAGGCAGAGTGGTTCCCTAATACTGTGCATCTTGAGGAAATGCATGTCTAGATGCATTCTTTAGAAAGAAAATGCAATGAGAATAAGTGAATAGAATGACAGTGAGGCTTATTGAATTCAACAAGTACAGGTAGGGAAATAAGAACTTGTCTGTCATGTAGTAACAGCTACCACGAGATATGGGGATGAAGGAATGGGGAGAAGAGATGGAGGGAAGAGAAAGGAAAGAAAATACAAATACATCACAGATCGAACTGATTTTGAATTTTGGGAATTTAATTACAGAGGGATGTCCTTCCTCTAGAACAACCTCTTTTTGTGCTGCTTTGAAATCCAAAAGGTCAGAAAGAATAACAATTTTTCAGGGATTCATGGTTCAGGAGAGATAAAGGAGTTGAAGGAAGCATACCAGTTTGAAAAATTTATTTGATATATGGATACATGTATGTGTGTTTATCTAACAGGAAAAAATGGATGTGTCTCAGTCATGTGTAGAGAGGTCATATTTGATACGAAATGCATATTTAAAGTGTCAGGTAGTGCAGGTGTAATGCATACATCATAGAATTGGGGACTTTCAAAGAAAAACTTACATACCTCTACAGCTTGAGTTGGAAAACTGGGCTTCTTGGGGAAACGATTAGTAGATGTAACATAGGCACAGGCAGAGTCTTAAATACTATGTTGAATAAAGGGTATGTGTAAGCAGTGGATTACATATCCATTTTCAGCTCAGTGTTGCAACAAAGGAGACAGCAGCTTAAGCAAATATGCCTGAATGAAGTCATAGCTCTGAATGTATGTGCTGTGGGTTTTTAAAATAGAATCCTGTTGAATAAAGTCATCTTCTCCTACGCTGCATGGGTGGTACTCAAGACTTGAGGAGAACACATGATAAATCTGATACTAATGGAAGTATATTAGAAAGAGATATGAATTTATCTTGATGCATGTGTCACAGGTGAATTTGTCTTTAGCAGATCTATGAGCTGAGTACGTGATAAATGTTTCATATTTATGTCATTGAATTAAACAGGAAAGGTCATTCATTCTGCCACTTCCTACTATTATTATCAACGCTAGACTGCTAATTTTGGAGAAAAAGGAAGGAAAGCAGAAGAAAAGAATAAGTAACCTGGGTAATGAGTGGAGGTGACCCAAGACCCTGCTGAGAACACAGAAATAAAGAACTCCTCTCCAGAGCTGCTATAAACTCCAGAAGTGAATACAGGCAGAGAGCATCTGCTGCTGGATCTGGCTGACCAGCGATCTCATTGGTTCTGGCCATTCTTCTGAGGTATTAGGACAGCGCTCTGGGGAACAGAGAAGTCTGTAGACACAACAAGGATGGACAAACTGTCCCATGCATGCAGGGATGCCTTTGTTATGCTGATAACCGGTATTGCTGACCATCAGAACTGATGTTTCCTTTGGTAGAGAAATACCCTGCATTTCTGTTCATTCCAGTCTCCCATGGCTTGCTCACCTAAGAGAGAAATCAGCTGAGCCATTTGAGTCGTGTGGGTGGAAAAACCCCCATACTTTTAGCTTATGTGCACTAGCACCAAGCACTTGCACTTAAAGTTCATTTTGTAAAAAAGAAAAAAAGAAAAGAAGAATATCCTTAGCCCAGTAATATAAAAGCTGTAACATAGTCTGCAGTTTATATTGAATATATTTAGAAAGCCTACTCGAAATCAAACTTTAGATTTTATGATATTTATTGATAAATTGAGGAACCTGCGTAATGTCAGTAAGACAAGCTTTTATTCATAAATTGTATAAATATTGATTTTTAAAGCAAAATTAAGCCCGCACTAAAAAGACATGAGATAAAGGAATTAATGCATTACAGTTTGGCAACTGTAGTATTTTTAAGAGTAGGCACAGTGAGGGACCTTTTGGCTAAGACAAGCTGGTAGTTTTCAGTTTCTCTTACTTCTGAAACCTGTTCTTTTTTGGCCTCTTCACTAATTTACCATAAAAAAACCCCAAATAATATTCCTTTTCCATTTTTCTTTTCGTTTTTTGTCAAGCAGTACATGCTTTCTAGTTGCTGCATGTATAAAAATTTGTGTTATTTTTATTTTAGGGGCAGTTATTCTCACTCATGTAAGCTTTTAACTTTGCTTTTTCCTAACTTGATTTTAGTACTCCTTTGAAAGTAGCTGTGCGTGTTGTTTGTTTTTTTTTTTTCCCCCTGAAGTTCAGCAATCACCACAGAAAAAAATCTGTTCAAAATTTATTTACTAAATTCCACTGAAGCCTTAATGGTATGGTACTGATCTGTCTAGGCTAAATTATTTTCCTTTAGTTTGCTTTTCGGTAAGTACTTGTCCAGCTTAACTTAGCTGCTGGTCAGGCCTGAAGACTACATACTTCTGCTGCTTTAGCTACTTGGTAAGCTAAGAAATAGTTAATGCAGTGATAGCCATTTAAATTAATCCCATGGACGTGCCTTAGGTCTTACCATAGGGTAGTTGCTTGGTTTCTCTTCAGTGAACAAGGTGATCAGGTCCAGCAGAAGCACTCCTAAGGTCATGCTGAGGGTGGGGAAGGTGTCTCACCCCCCCTTCCTGGGGGTGGGGAGGGGAGGGGGAGG
>NW_010432871.1:0-247 GCF_000710305.1 Buceros rhinoceros silvestris
CGCAGAAACGAGCTACGGGGCACCGGCCTGGCGGTGGCGACCGCGACGGACTTCCGCAAAGCCGGTCATGATTTCCTTTTAACGTGCCCCGCCACAGCTCCGTAACTTCCCTCCGTGAAACACAGGGTCTCTTGGCGAGCGGAGACATCGTCTCCCTGGTGCGCCGCCACCGCGCACGGCTCGCCTCTGCCCGCGCTCGGTCGCCTCTCTGCCCCGCCGCGGGGAACTTCTCAGCGCCGCTCCTCGG
>NW_010432871.1:349-2807 GCF_000710305.1 Buceros rhinoceros silvestris
CTCTCTGCCCCGCCGCGGGTAACTTCTCAGCGCCGCTCCTCGGAGGAGGGGCTGGTGCTGGGCAGAGGCCCGAGAAACGGATTCCTAGCCGTAGTTAAAGCTTCAGGAAGTATTTGCTTTCAACGTTTCTGTAACTCTTCTAAAAACTGATTTCAACAAACCGGGATCGAGTATTCCTGTGAGAGAATATTAACAGAAAACACTCTGGAAGTAAAACAACAAACAACAACAGTGAAACAAAATCGGCGCTAGTTCCATTCAAAACAACGATGCAACATCTGTTAAAGTTCTGCTATATAGCTTCATAACACAGGAAGGCATGCACTAACCTATTTCTCAAATTTCTGTAACACAAATTCACCTCAATACCACCGAGCAAGCTGAGCAAAACAAGGTTTATGTAGATGCAGAAATATTTGTTTTAGAAACCTCTAGATCATACACAGAGTAGGCCAAACATGGCAAAGTTGTGTTTTCCTTGCTTTACAGCAACACTAAATGCTCTAGAATGACACATTTGATCGAAACATCAAAAAACAGGTATTCACTCTGAAAAATAGAGTTCCTAAGGGGAGGACTAAGAAAAACATTAGCAAGCAAGAACTGCTTGTTTACTTCGGTGGGATAGTTCACAACTGAAAAACTAGCATGTGCCCAGGAACTTGCTGACTTCATGGTTTTATTTTCTCTTCATCTTCTATAAAACACTGTCATAACATTTGAAAAGATCTGTATTACTATTTGTAGTGTTATGCAAGATACCTTAATGAAAGCATTTAGAAAAAAAAACCCTATGGTGTATTCTCTTTGAGACCCCTCTAACAGGTACAATCACAGTAGATGTCATAAAGGCAACAGACACATACGCTCCCTTAGAAAAGGAAACAAACCAAGCAAATCGGGTTGGCTGGTTTACTGCAGTATTGTAAGTTACCCAGTCTAAGCAAGAAACTTGAACTCAAACCCAGCCTCGGGGAAGACACTCTTCAAATATCTGTTTTTAGTTCATTGGTTTATATCCTTTCTGCGAGAAACACTGATGAACTGAAGACTTCATGAACATGAAAAATAGGCATTTTAACCATTAAGGAAATAAGAGAAACGGGAGCAAGGTCACTGCTGTAGGCTGCATTTGCTTTCAACAGCAAAATGCAGAATGAGATGACAGTGTGTATATATATACACACACACACATACACACACATACACACACACACATTATTGAGTTTGAAGCTGATGAAACAACGATCAGTTTGCATGAGGGTAAGCTACTGCTGTAACATTCTAAACCAATACACAGTCTGCCCAACTTCTGGGTCAGAGTACTACCACAGTCCCTGACTTGACCTGCAGTCCTGACATACTTATTTGTTTGAAGAGGGGATCACAACTTTGTACTTTCCGGTTTGGACCAGGAAGAGCACAAAACTCCCTTTATTCGATGACCCACAGACTGTCAAGGAATGGTTGTTACCTTTTTCCACTTTTGCTGTTCAAGTGGTGAGCCTCTGTGCTCTGCCCTGATCCTGGAAACAGTGGGACTAGTTGAAGAATCTTACTACAGAGATTATACTAAAAAAGAAGCTGAAACAGCAACACAGTATTTTCCTTTTTTACTTTCTTCTGACAGGAAAGCACGTATAAATGCTCGTCAGAAACAGATGACAGCAACTGAACTAATTTTACATAAAATTAGCTGTTATAAAAGAAAACACTGCTTGAAGGAAAATACTACTCAAAAATCTTGGCAAAGATTACAGTGAGATTTTAAATATAGCCAACTTGATTATTTTCTTAGTTATATAAGAAAGCCCGTACAATATCTGCTCAGTATTTTCAACTATCTGAAGTCTTTTTTATCTGCCCTTTCTGTTGACATGCAATAATTAACCCAGTAGTAGTGAAATCCCCCAACATTAGATGGATTTTTCATGCCGTGTAGTTCCCATTGTATACTAGGACTGTATGCCATTATGAATGACAGAACTGCCAAACTGGAATGAAATTATCCACCATCAGCACCATGGGTATCTGTGAAGGGCAGGATGCCCAGAGGTCACATCTCTCAACTGAATTTCCAATCTTCACGTGCCTGATGAGGTGCATTGTTACCCAATCCTAAGTAAAAGATTTACAGTCTCAACATGGTGTATCTCTTAGAATAATAAAACTGCAAACTAGTTAATATTTATAATTTTTGTATTGTTACATTTACTATCAAACTCAGCTGATAGGAAATGTAAAATTGCATATATTTTTCAAACTGATGAAAACTACCTCCAAGGCAATTATCTAAATATAAGTAAAAAGGGCAGCAGTAAAAGCTGTAAAAGTTAGTATGAGTGAGTTTCTACAACTGATATGGGGACTGTAAGTAAGTTGCTAAAATATGACAGGACACTTGGTGCGCTGCGGAGGGGATGGCCGGCTGAAAGCCAGGCAAGGCAACAGGAGGGCT
>NW_010432872.1:0-243 GCF_000710305.1 Buceros rhinoceros silvestris
GGCGGCGCTGACGCTCGTAGCTCGCTCGGGTGCTAACGGGCGCTCTGGCCCACAGCGCGTGTTAACGGGAAAAACCGTGAATACCCCACAGGGCGGCGGCGCGGAGCGGAACGGAGTAGAGCCGAGCCCGCCGTGGTGCGAAAAGTCAGTCGAAACTTGAAGCCGGCGATTTAAACGTTGGTAACAGCTTGAGCAGGCAAAGCCAGGTCATGGCGTGCGGGCTGGGACAGACGACACCGCAAA
>NW_010432872.1:340-6802 GCF_000710305.1 Buceros rhinoceros silvestris
GGACTGTGACAGCCGCATCCGAACACGCCGAACTGCGGGATCGGCCGAAGCCAGCCAAGAACGTGCTGCTGTGTGACATGACCGCGTAGCAACTGCTTAGTAACGGGAACAGCAAACAAATCAAACCAACACAACAGCGGGAGGAGCCCAGACCTTAATGTTACTGTTGGTCCAAGGTATCACACGGCGGGTGAGGAACTTGTCAGGGTGTAATTGCCCAGAGATTTCTGTGTTCAGGGTCCCTCTTAGAGGCACCCGGCCCGAGCTGTAGCACTGTTAGTAAAAGGACTGTCATAAAGGAATCTGCAGAAGCCTGGAGACCGACCCTGTTGCGGTGGCTGCCGTGCGTAGTTTCCACAGCCCGCACAGTGGTTATCTGCTCCGGCTGTCCAAAGCCTCCCTCAGGGCACGTGCACCTGCACCAACGTGGGGGTCTCCGTGGGCTGCAGCTGGGTATCTGCTCCACCTCAGACCAACATGGGCTGCAAGGGGACAACCTGCATCCTAAGTCTGTCTTAGATCAAGATGAAAATTCTCTGATGCTGTTTGTACCTGTTGCCCCTTGTGGCCTCTTGTGAAGAGAGACCCTTCATCCTCTCTATGAAAACAAGAGCCCACCCAGACAAGTGATCTGAGTTTTAGCAATGCAGGAGTGGACTGGAAAATTCTGTTCCAGCGGTAAGGATGAAAGGTGACAGGAATCGTTCCGCGGTTGTTGTTCATGTCACGTTAAAAGCATCCCTACAGCTGTAGTACGTAATTAGCAGTATTCCTAAATCCATGTAACACGCCATAAGTATCACACTTTGTCACCACTTTGCAGTGCTTTGAAAAATGTAGATGTAGTATTTTCTGTGATTTTTTTTTTTCTTCACATGGAGTAAATAATAATTGCTCATGCTTGCGGGTAAGCTCTCTTCCTGTCTAAGAACTTTTTATAACACTTCATAAAGTGGTTTTCTCTGTGTCATTCAAAGCAGAGTACGGTAACAAGTTGAACACCTGCATTTTCATTTTCTGTCCTCAACCTTTTAGCCTGTAAAATCAGAAACAAAAGGGAGGATTAGCACTGCAAATGTTGGCTGGGATTCTCATCGCCCCTGTTAGAGAGGACTTCCCTTCTCTTCCTCTCCCATCCTCACCCTGCCTGCTCTCACTCCCTCAGTGTCTTAGCAACAAGATTCACTGGCCCACTGTACCTAACTTGTCTCCTACCCCTCAGATAAATTAGTTCATCTGTTTAAATCACACATGAAAGCATCCTGCCCGCTTTGAGCACACGGCTCGCTTAGGGCTCAGCCCTACAGTCTTCGCTTTTTAAGACTGCAAGACTTTGCAATTGACTCAGTATCAGGATATAAGTATCAGATCTTGTATGTTCTAATTTCCTTACAAAAGCTGTGATGAGGAAGAGCTTGCTGATACCTACCACTGTTTTCCTTCATCTTCTTTTTTTCTTTAATTGAAGCACGTGACATCCTAGGGAAAACTCCTTAAATTATGCAGAAAACAGCTAAAACATCTCCCCATTGACCACTGCCGCTAGTTCATTGTCTGTTCCAGAAATAAATCTTCTGCAGAGCCAGCAAGAGTGCATTTGCAAAAATTGCATTTGTATAATACAGATAAATCGTCAAAAAGGTAGGTGTTTTGTGCCAGTCATCTGAGTTCTTAATTCTCTTTATTGATTATTAATTACAGTTAGGAATAAATGGATTATCAACACTAGTAATCTTTTGTCTGAGGCAGAATGTTTGATCGCTACTGCTGCTTGCTCAGGCGTTAGGTGAACCTCAGACTTTGCTTCTCGTGATGTCCAGTGCTCTTTTTTCTTCATTCTCTCTTCTTATTTCTTGTCTTACATTTAGGTAAATTATTTGAAAGAGGAACCCCATCTATTGCCCTTGGATTTCTACAGTGCTAATTATGGAGGAATCCTGCTCCGTAGCTTAAGACTGCAGAAGCTAATGTGATGAAATTCATGGCAGGGAAGATCTCACTGTTAGAGATACCGACTACCTACAACTCTGACACCCGTACTCTCATGAAAACAAACAAAAAAAGCAAGTATCAATTTAATAATGAGGTGTAAAAAAGTAATCAAACTATCCACTATCAATCGTTGAGAGAATGTGGCTTGTTTCACATCCTGGATCATGACAATGAGAGTGAAAGGCAGGACATACCAAAATCAGTTCAGCGACCTTCCCGAACGGTGGCTGTGTAGGAATCTCAGTTTGGAGCTGTTTACTCCAGCTATAAGGAACTTCCCTGCTGCAGACCAAGGACAAACCTTGGCAGTTCAGCTCTGAAGCCTGTTCTCTGTCTTTTCATTTCTTTCAACTCCAGCACCCTCATCCAAGTCTCTCCAAGGCTCCAGTTTATAACTTCCCTGGAAAACAAAACAAAAACCAAAAAATGGGTAGAAAATCAGTAAGAGTGACTCCCAGCACCTCAAGTCCATTATACTGCACAAATCTTCCATGCGGAATGCTGGGGACTGTGGCATGTGAAGAGTTCCAAGATGAATTTTTAGCTCAGAATCAGCTATTTTACCCAGACTATGTGAGTTCAGTTACCACCAGTTGCAATAATACATAGCATTAGTTTCTGAGATTTATGTTGCTTTCATAACTTCATGCAAATTTATATTACTTTACAGGCATATACAAAGATGGGGTCCCTGCAGCACAAGGGACAACACTGGTAAATAGAAGCAGCAGCAATAGCACTTAGTGAAAACAGACTGCCACAGAGAACACAAAAATAGTAAAGAGCAGGCTGGAGAACACAGGTAAGCCAAAGGGGGGAAAAGCCAATGCTGTTTATCTGTGCTTAATGAAAACTAATAACTTTTGCTATTAAAACGTCCAATTTTTTTTTTTAACTGGGGTTCTGATGCTAGAGTCTGCATTCATTCCAAACTCCCATTTACTTCACTAGGAATTAAATGCATTAAAAAGGATGAGTAAAGCTATTATCATCAGGGGAAAATGAGCAGAAAGTGGCAGTGCACTGGTCCTGATGTCATCCTTGAGTGCTGAAGAGTTTTTATGACTGACCTGATTTCCTGGATCATTCATTCCCACTGATCAGTGAAAGCAGGAAAAAAAAAAGGGGGGGCCAAGCTGCATCTGTGAGGAGTTTCAGCTTCTCACACTGCCTTGGGGCATGATCTGACCTCTGTTACATTACATTGATTGCTCAGTGTAATTTGTGTAGGAAAATCTCACTGATAAACATTTGCTGTCTCAGTTACAAAAGATTTGCTTAAACATCATCATTAGGCAGCAGCACGGGGCAGTGAAGGGATATCTTAGAAAAAGTTCTTTGGAGACTGGCCTGGTATTAGAGTTCAGAAATTTAAGCCTGTTCTTCTTTCTTGACAGGAACTCAGGGGAAGGCAGAGGGAACGTTAGCCTGTCCCGCTCGCTTCTACGGACCTGAATCTCTTCTGTTACACACAACATTCTTTCTTTCTTCGCGTTCACTTTTGTGCCTGGTTTCTCAGCAGGTTTTCTGTATCCGTTTCAGGCTATACATGTCATTTCCAAAGGTAGCAAGTGGCATTTTTACTGTAGTTTTAGTTTTAGCTCAGCTGAGTGTGATTCCTCATCATGACCTTTAATAAATGAGAAAGTTCCAGACGGTATTTGATAAAAACAAATCAGCAACTGAATAAGAACACACCTCAGTTTATATGAAATAAATAAGCAGCTGTAGAAATATTTACAGAGAAGTAGGAGTTACCCCTCTTGGACAGACAAAAATTCCAAATTAGCTTTATTCCCAGATCTGTTTGCCTGCCCTTCTCTCAGCTGCCACTCCAGTCTCAGGCCCTATGCCATCCTGGTTGCCTACCCTTTTGCACTCTCGGTGACTCCTGGTGAGAGGTCCTTCTCTGCCAGGACACATTCTTTCATTTCTCAGCCCTCTCAAGAGTGCTCTCTGACTTGAGAACCTAATGCAGACACGTAAATCCATGCTCATGTGTGACAACTCATCCAGTCCCCAGAACCCTGGCCGTGATGAGAGGTCAATGAAGAAGCAGGAGCAGGTCATTATAGTGGCGGGCTATGTGCCACATTTGTAAGGTAACTGAACCCTGAACCCAGGTCGAAACCCCTTCATCAAATCAAGAATCTGCGGCACTTGGATTAGTATGGAGGTGCCTTTATCTAAGCAGTTCTTGAAAGCCACACAGAGACTCCTCCACCTCCCAGGTGGCCTTTCCTAGTGAAGCACTCTGTAATCAGACATTTTACTGAAACCTGTCCTACACTTTCTGTATTGCTCGTTAGATAGATGACTTTTTAGTCTTCTCTCTCAGCTGACCTAGTGGATTATTTGCTGTGATGGCTCTAACTCATTTTTCACACTCAAAGACTATTATTATTGTGTGCTACATCTATACCACCTTATTTGCTCACCCACGGCTCACACCACGGCACAATGCTCCCAACAGCTCATGTTGTCCGCTTACTACCTCATACTCTAGTTTGCTGGCTTTCTGGGCACAGATACCTGCCCTTCAGTCTGCAACTGTAGGTGCAGCTGGCTCAGGGCATTCATTTCTGTGACCTAAGACCTAACTCAAGCAGATCCACAAGGTGCCATGTAAATATGGCCACACTGCCTTTCATTCAGCCACCTTTCGAGTTCCCCCAAATGCATTTCTCTCCTCTGCATTTTGTCTATTTTTATTTCTCACCTCCCTTCAGAGCCCCAGACCAGACACCAGTAAGTGTGATCAGTGCTGAGTAGAGGTTAAGTACTTCCAGTGCCTTCTGTATAACATCTCTGTAACGTATTCCAGAATAATTGCCCTGTTCTCATCAGCTTCATACTCCTGACTGATGCGTGGTCCACTGTATTCACTAAGACTATGGTACTGCTGCTTGTACATTAGTAACACACAGAGGCTGATGTTTGCAGAGTCCAATTTCTGTACAGACTGTCTAGACCTAGAGCTTAACATTCATTCTAAGGTGTTGACTTTTCAGCCCAGCATGGCCACGAGAGCTGGTAAAATCCAGGGTAAATGCTTGGGCATACGGGTGAAGGACGCTGAGTTTACACTGTGGATACCTCAGGACAGATCCTAGGAGAGATCTTCCAAAGTGTTGAGATGTAACTGTTACCTTCATAATTTAATTAATTTAGACCCTTACAGAAGCCAAAGGTAAGTAATTACCTGGCTGAGGAAAGACTGAGAGTCTTTTCTTCTGTCTTTTAAAGTGCTCTGATACTCTTGGCAAGAATGTCCATAAAAGTCGAACGGTCACTTTCCTCAATCTAACAGCTTTATTTGCATTCTGGTTTTCTTTTCCATATTTTTGCTATGTATAGTAGCAGAAATAAATAAATACATTAACCAAACAAGACAACAAAACCTAAAGAACAATATAAATGTTTTATGAACTCCAGGCTCAATCACATCGCTCAGAGTCTCTAGTAGAAAACAGCGTGGTAGTAATAAGGGCTACAGCCTGCTTTTGTGTCCAGGAAGTTTTTAATCCAAATCGGGAACCCGTTCAACAATCTCTTAGTGCATATTCGATAATTCTAACCCAATGCTAAACACCGCACGGATCCCAGGAGGAAGCCTGCTGCTCTTTCTGCGCTCCTAACAACCTTTGACATAATCAGGTGTGACTAATTGATTTAAAATATAGTTGCAGGAAGAAGGGCAGGAACGCTCTGCTCTGCCTTGTGGGTGTTGTAGTCTTTCTGCCGCCTCTCTGCCCGGGCAGCAATAGGAAGCTGGACTCCAAGTCCCAGAGCTCCCACTAGAGCCTACCGCACAGGCTCGGAGACCGTATGCTCCGAGGGGGTGACTACATTGTGTCTATTGTATGTTTTTTTCTTTTTTTTTTCCCCCCTGACATTTTGTACGTTTCACAAGAGGTTTACAGCGGGAGCGAAAAGCATGGCGGATGAGCAAGAAATTATGTGCAAACTCGAGAGCATCAAGGAGATCAGGTATGTTTGCTTTGTGCCGCATCAGATACGTGAAGCAGCTTTCTGCTCGGGGAGCGGAGGAGTTGCATCGATGTGAAAGTAGCTATTGTGCGACGGAGCAAAGGAAACTTCCGCCGGGCTTTACGAGCGGAGCTGAAAATACATCTTTCTAAGTAGGAAAGGAGCGTCTGCTGCTGGGAATCGCCACGGGAATGCGCAGCGAGGGGCGGCAGCGGTGGTGCATTGCCGGAGAATGAGCCCGGGCTGGTAACGCGAGAAGGGAAAGTGCGCGGGTGGGAAGGAGGCAGCAGCCCCGCGCAGCTGCGGGAGCGGCGTCGGGCCGCGGGTGGTTTTTTTAAAGCCCTTTCAATTAGTATTTCGTATTCCTGCGGCTCTCTGTCATAAACCTGTTCTTTTGCCGCACTCGCTCCCCGGCAGGAGCGGAAGGGGACGGCACGCAAAGCAGAGCACGGCACCGAAAGCCGAGGGCGGACGTGGCCC
>NW_010432873.1:0-256 GCF_000710305.1 Buceros rhinoceros silvestris
AGGTGGTTTCTTCGCATGGCGGGGTGACCCGTGCCGCTTTTTCACAGTGCTCCCGTAAAACACAGCGTGCCCTGGGCCAGAAAGCCCCTGTGCCTGTTCTGCCCCAGGAGGGGCTGCTCCTGTGATCAGGCTCGAGCTGCTGAGCAGTTTTAGGGCCGGGGGGTAGTGCAGCATGGGTCGGAACCCAGGGCTCGGTGGGGAGGCATTCCTAGATGTGGGTTAGCAGCGGCTGGGGGGGGTCTCAAACAGCAATTCT
>NW_010432873.1:356-2078 GCF_000710305.1 Buceros rhinoceros silvestris
GATCTCAGCCAGCATTTCTGCTTAAGGCTCGTATTGGTTGTTAAAGTTGGAAAATCCTGTAAATTAACTGCTAGCATTTCATCTGTTCTTTTAAATAGGGATTCCAGCTCCAGCGGTCTACTTCGTGGATTATGTCACCAACTCCATATATCTTGAAGATATTGTAGACTCGATTACTATACAAGATCATATTTATTCTGTACAGCGGAGTGGGGATGATACCGGGGGCCTCCTTATGTTAGCACAGAAGATAGGTGAGCTGTTAGCAAGAATGCACGATGAAGATCTCATACATGGGGATCTCACAACTTGCAATATACTCCTGCGGCCACCCACGGAGAAGCTGGACTTGGTGCTGATAGACTTTGGACTCAGTTTTATTTCAGGTCTTCCGGAGGATAAAGGAGTTGATCTGTATGTTCTGGAAAAAGCCTTCCTTAGCACTCACCCAGACACTGAATGTCTGTTCAAGGCTTTGCTACAGACCTACGCAGCTACATCGAAAAAATCGGGTCCTGTGATCAAAAAGCTGGATGAAGTACGGCTCAGGGGAAGGAAGAGATCCATGGTTGGGTAGAAGAGGGCGATCTTAGGCAGGGAGAAGTGTTACTACCTAGGTTCTGCAGATATGGGTATTTATATTTCCAGTTGTTTTTATTTCACAGATGGCTATTTTGATAACTGTGTCTTCAAATAAATACATTTGAATGAGTTTTAAGTGTCATGAAGTAACCACAGTAGTTGTGAGATGGGAGCGCAGACAAGTGAGAAACAGCTAAAGGTCACTTCTTTCCTAAATGTTCAATATTTTTTCTAAAAAAGTTACTACAGTGTAACTCCACTCGCCCTCCTCTCCCTGTGCTCAGAACCACACACGCTAATCTTCCTGAGCCTGTGGACTGTGGGCTCATGAGAGGCAAGAGGGAGCTGGGGATACCAGGGCATCTACAAAAGGTAATTAAGAAAAACAAATGTGTTATTTTTCTCATTACACTTTACAACAGAACGTTTAAATCCATTGGCTCCATCCAGTCCAAATGGCTCTACACGTCCTGAAGGTGCCTAGGGGGACTGAATTCCAGGACACGGGCAATGCTGAAATACAGCACTAAACGTGAGAGGGGTTCATTTGCTTCCAGTAGTAATTTTGGCCTTTTTAACTTTCAGTCGATAGTCTTCCCTTAAGCAAATACAGAAATAGCCTACAAGTAACAGTTTTCTGCTGAGAAACTTCCACGTTAGCAAGAGGTCCGCTGTGAATTTCTATTTGTGGAGCTTTGTAAGAGGGACCGTGTATCGTGATTGCCTGCCTGGCTGGGTGGTTGGCAGAAGGAGGCAGTAAAACTGTTTTTTTTGGTAAAGTTTTCCGTATGTTACTTGTTTTTCTGGATTACTGCGTCTAACAGTGTGAATGTAGGATGGCCTAGAGGGAAAACTTACAAACCCACAGCAGATGGGCTAGAAGATAATGGGTTCTCTGCCTTATAAGCAGACTGGGATGTGAGTTCGCTGGGGAAGTGCTGGAGCTTTGCCTTTTTCGTCGGATCATGATTTAAAAGGAACAGCGAGCTCCCCTCCGAGCGCTTTGCCGTTCTGGGCAGCATCGGGGAGCATCCTCTGTCCCCTTACGCTGCCGTCGGTGCTGTGGCTGAAAATGCTTGTGCGAAAGAGGGGGCAGCTCCCCGCAGGAGCCCCCTGCGCACGGCAGCGTTCCTCACCCGT
>NW_010432874.1:0-8014 GCF_000710305.1 Buceros rhinoceros silvestris
TCGGCCTCCCCGCGGTGCAGCCCCGGGTAGGGAGGGGTTGGGGCCCTCGTAGTCCTGGAGAGATCCCGGAACTTGTGGGTGGTCTGCAGCGAGTACCCGAACGGGCACAGCTGTCGTTGGAGCTGCCGGCTATGGAACAGATCATAGGCTCACAGAATGGTCTGGGTTGGGACAGACTTTAAAGATGCCAACCCGCTGCTACAGGCAGGGGCACCTTCCCCTGGACCAGGTTGCCCAGAGCCCTGTCTAACCTGGCCTTGAACCTTGCCAGGGATGCGGCAGCCACCACCTCTCTGGGCAGCCTGTTCCAGTGCCTCACCTCCCTCATGGTAAGTTATAGAGCATAAGTTATAAGAGTTAATCTCCTGCTACAAGTTTTTGAGTGTATCGTGATTGAGACTTTGGGATAAAGAGCAAACAGCCCTTGTGTGTACGATACTGTCTATCTGTCCGCTACCAAATGCACCCAGAGCCAAAAGAAAAAAAAGAGGAAGCTCATGAGGTGCAAAGTTCAGTAGCAGCTATGACAGTTTATGCAAGTTCTGGATGTGCCACAGGATTGTGTCAGAGGGGCTTTTTTATTTAATAGGTTGAAATTTGTAAGGATTATTTTTGCTGAAGTTCTTAACTTTAAACCCAGATCAAAGGATGCAAAGTGACTAAAGCGATTTGCTTTGTGTTTATTTGTCAGTCCTTGAAATAAAAAAAAGAGAAAAGAGTTGTGGTTCAGGACTGTATCCAGGAATAACATGGGTCTGTTAATCTATTTATAGCTTAAAAGATGAGATCGCGTCTGAGAAACTGGTTGGGGTAAAATTGTGGATTACAGCAGGGCCGAGAGAAAAGTTCAGTGCTGCTGAGGTAAGAAGTCAATCATTGTGTGCAAATTAGTTGTGTTTTAAGACTTGCTTAATGCGAAATAGGAAAGGACAGCTCAGCAGGCTTCGCGGTAGTGCTGCTGTAAATGGATCCACGCAAATTTGGATGCTTTTATCATGGGGTCAAGTAAATTGCCAGCAGTCAAATCCTTGACCTTCCCTCATCTCAGCAGAACTTGCTGCAGCCCTGGGTGTAGCTTCTTTCACGTGTGTTTTTTCTGGATCTCTGTTGTGTTCCAGTTTTCGGCTCTGAAGCAGTTCCTGGAGGAGGGTGGAGCCATCCTGGTGATGCTGGCAGAAGGCGGAGAGTCCCGACATGGCACAAATATTAACTTTTTGTTGGAAGAATATGGGGTCGCTTTCAATAATGGTAATGGGGCTTGCTGACACCTTTTATTCATCTGTATTCAGCACAATCCAAAGAGCAGGTTCAGCCTGTGTAGGCAGAAGCCCAGCAAAGAACCTTTTGGTCTGAGAGGTGGTTCTTCTGCAACTCTGTGTGCACGTGGCAGTGTAGTACTGGGACACACCAAGGGCTTTCTGTGGGCAGAGAACCTCACTGACAGCTTAGCCATCCCCATTCTTTTGCTGTAGCTGTTAGTTTTACTGGTATTTACTAGCAAAAATGAATTCTAGTGATGTTTTTGGTTAAAAAGCCTTTAGTTTAAAACATTTTTCCATGCATTTTAATGAATTGAATCACTTCACACACAGCCTGAATAAACAGTGGCACTTTTCTTTAGCAGACTAATAAAATGCCATTCATTGGGTTTTGTGCTGCCAGCATGAAAAAAAAAAAAAAAAACAAGAAAACAACTGTGTCTCAATGTATGTAAAGTATTTTTAGGGTCTTTGGTGCTATTTCTAGACTATGCCTTTTTTGACATCAGCAGCATTTAGTTCATCAAGCTTTTGGAAGGTATGCAAGAAAAAAATTTGAACTTGTAAAACATGATACATGTTTTTTAAACTGGATCATTCTCCTGCCTCATCTGCTTTTCAGCTTATTTTTTATATTTTTATTTGAACTGGCAAATACACTCCTGTACGAAATCTGTATGTACGAAAGGAAGCTGTGGTGACAGCTGATTTGAATTCTTCCGGCAGCCACATGCCAGCTCTGTGGTGCTAGAAGCAAACACCCGGGGAATCCAAGGGCTAAACTCGTTTTTCATTGCTTGATCCTGCACAATGATCCGCTAAGATATAAATCTCATTATTATTTTGCTTTTTTTTCAAGATGCTGTAGTACGACATGTCTATCACAAGTACCACCATCCAAAGGAGGCCCTAATCTCTGATGGGGTTTTGAATAGGTAAATATTTGGGATCCATAAATCTCTGCAGTAAACTCTTACAATCCCTATTGTTTTCAGCAAGTTTTGCTTTTCAACATCTTGTAGAGGAATCAGTGAAGCTGCGGGAAAAACAGTGCTCGAGACAACAGATGCAGATGGAAGTGGTCGTTACTCCCAGTAAGTGTTTTCCTTTGAGGAAGCTGTTGTGCCAAGGTTGGAAATCACTGGGATTTAGCAGGGTTGTGATCTAGCAGGAGTGCACTGAGCTCACTTTGGGGATTTCTCACGTATTTCTTGTGTCAGCTTCTTGCTCCTCAGGGTTACATCTGAAAAGGAGACTCTGTTTAGCAGTGCTTGATACCCAGTGGTGATAGCCAGCAGGAGTGATAGGTTTTCAAGGGAATTGTTAACTCTCCTGACCAGATCTTTTTTGCCCCTAGTGTGGGGATTTTAATTTGATTAAATAATGTAAATATGAATAACCTCTAGATAGTGGGTGAGCCACCTGACATCTTTTTGAAGAGTCTTAATCCAGGGGAAGATAGACATTTATTGCAATTTTGAGCTTTCCATCCCTCTGTGCTGCAGAGGAGTGAAGAGGTGTTGAGAAGAATACAGCTTTTCCGTAACAGACTGCAAATGTTTGTATTCTCCTGTGCTAATAAAGGACCCTGTGCTTAATTACAGGGGAAAATGTAAGGGTAAAAACATTGTCTGTAGTTTTAGTCCAGACTATCTATTAATCTGTGAGTTCAGTACCCCCTGCACCTCTCTGAGGTACAGGAGCATGCAGACAGAAATCAAGAGTGTTCTTTGTTCCTTGCTTAAGAGAAATCAACCTGAAAACACCAGTAGAAAGAGACTGCAATGTTGTTGCAATGATGTGGGTGTTGTGATGGCTGCCGCTGGCACGGTGTAATTTGCTGTTCAGACAGCCTGACGTTTACAAAGTTTTCCAGCCTGCCTGACCCGTGCGGGTCCTGATGGAGTCCTGTGTTCCCTGCAGAGCCCTCACCTTCGTGTATCCGTTTGGGGCCACGCTCAACGTTATGAAACCAGCAGTGGCGGTTCTGTCGACAGGATCGATCTGCTTCCCGCCCAACAGGCCTGTTCTCGCTTTCTATCAGCATGAGGTACGATTCACCATGTCACAAACCGTGTGTCCTCCCACTACTCCCCGAAAATTGTGACTCCAGGAGTACTTACAAACCCATTTCTGGTTTCGATGCATCTGCAAACTCCCACTGAGCCGAGTGGCTCCTGCCTCCTTTCCTGGAAAACTCCGTTGCAGGGGTTTTGGAGGAGAATGCATTTGGTGCTCAGCAAAGATGATACATTTGTTTGGGTGACAGATGGGTATTTTTAGTTCTTCTTCAAAGCTGTAGTGATCGTTTAGTAAATAAGATCACTGTTAGCTTCATAAATACACCATACTGAGTTAAGGAAGAGGACTGTCACCCTGGAGCCAGTAGGTTTTCATGTGTCATCTTACCCGTCCAGCCCTGTTAATTTCTTCTTTAAAAATTCAGAAATCTAGTAGTAGTGATGGGTCCAAACAAAGGATTAATATTGTTAGTGACTGTAAACATGTTAATGCATTTTTTACTGTGTCGATGAATTTCTAACACTACTGTGGTTTTTTGATATCTTTGTTAGGAAGGTGATTTTTTTTTTCCTGAGGATGCCGAACTCCATCCCCCTATGTTGAGACTGAAATAAAGCCCATAAATCAAAGACAAGTCCACTTACTGCTCGTATTTTATCTGCAGCTGTCAAATATAGAATGAAATCCCTCAGCCACCCAGAATTTGCAATGGAGCCATAGACTCCTGCCCCCCAAATAACACTGAAGTGATTTGCATTAATGAGGGGGTTGTCTTTTTGTGACAGAAGTCATCTAAGTTGTATAAAGCCTTAACTCCCCTGGGTTTATAGCCTTGCTGGTGGGTGTTCTTGTTTCAAGTCTGTGCCTGTTTGCGTGGGGTCTTGTGTACTCATGTAGTTAGTACAGAGAGGAGTGTTTTCTTCTAAGAATTGTAACCACCCAGTTACGCTGTAAGTGAAATCCATATAACTTGCACCTCCATAAAGCGTTTCACCGTTTTGGTCACTGAAATGTTCTAGGCATGTGCTGCAGAAGCCATGCTGATAGTTCTTGCTTTTGAGGTGATGCCGAGACATGAACCTTGAGTAGATGGCTTCATTTTTCCTGTCTGCTTAAGGAAGTTATGGATAAAGGGTAGAAGGTGAAGCCAGAGACAGAGGTTGTCTCTCAGGCAGAGCAGAGAAACGTGGTAGAACTAAAACAAGATCTCTGGGAGTGGAAAAGAGATGTGACGACGAATAGCAACAGGGAGGGAAGGAGTGGAAAGCAAGAGCAGAGGATGCTGCCCAGCTGTGCTGGTGTGGGTAACACATGTAGAATTCAACTTAAAACCCTGTGAAACCTGAAGTACGGAACCCCAGAGCTTTGTTAAACGAACTGGAGCTTTGGTTGATGTCTCTTCAGGTTGGTTGCAGCGGTACTAGAGGCTCTGTTACGCTCTGAGCGTCACGGTGCAGGAAGAGTGACAGGGTTTTTGCTTCTGTTGAAAACTTGCTATTTCTTAAGTATGTCCATGAGGAGGGATTAAGGGGTGACATCAGAAAAGAATTCCGGAGATGTTTCATGAATATGTTTTCATGCATGTATAATTTAGCTACATTAAAATATAATGATCTACATATTTTGCATTTTATCTTAGGAATAATGCAACCACCAAACTCTCCTCGTTTGCTGCCAGGAGTATGTGCCATATTGCTGGGCAGACACGTCACTGCCCTCTGGGTTCGCATTCTGAACTCTGAAGAATGGGTTGCAGGAAGTTGTTAATGCATTCATGTCACCGAGTGCTTTTTTACTGGGTTGAAAAAAGAGTGAACTTCTTCTGCAAAAATAACCCAAGTGCAGCTATTGATGATGACATTTTGTTGGGTTTTTTTTGATTGCCAGCCAAATGTTTACTCTTACAAAATGCAGATCAGTATTTTTAATAAATGTAAGAGCTTTAAGAGCACCTACAGTGCTGCTCTGCTCTTGTGAGCTTGCCAAGTTCACAGTGCTTTTGCCTCTGCTTATTCCAAACTTTCTTATTTCTGTAGATCGCTTTGGAATTAGACAGCACTAACAGTTGCCTGTAAAACGGTGATTTGGCAGGATTTTTTGCTGTATTGTGTTTTTTGTTTATAGAGTGAAGGTGGAAAGATGGCAGTGCTGGGATCTTCCCACATGTTCAGTGATGAGTATTTAGATAAAGAAGAAAACGGGAAGATCATGGTAAGTTCTATTGTGGTTTTGGTTTTTTTGTTTTTTTAATAAAACACCTCAGTGGCTCTTCACAGCAGTTATGAAGCAGTCTGGGCTCACTAGCTTCACCTTAGAGCAGGACAGCTATGAAACGGCTTCAGTGGGGTGGTTTGAACCCAGTACTGACATCCTGAGGAATTTGTTAGAGTACAACTAACAGGAAGGAGTTTTTAAAGATATGATTTCTGTTGTAGGACTCTGAAAAGCTTTTCCTACTCCTGGTCACTACTTCATTGTTATTAAATTTAAATATCAAGTAGGGTTGGGTTTGGGTTTTTTATTTTGTTCACTACTTTTTGTTAGCTTCTTCAGCGCTTGATTATGGCTGCTGATTAATAATAACCCTTTGGATATCTAACTCCTGATGCCTGGAGATCGTAATGCACTTTCCAAAGTGGGGAGTGTAACGTTCTTATGTGTAAGGATGGTATTTTACTGCTGAGGTGTTCCTGGAAGGATACATCTTGTGCAGAGTGTGCTCAGTGCCGTGACTCACTGCTTCCATCTGTAAAGACAATGTTTGTATTTTCTCCGCAGAAATTCTTTGATTTATTACCCACATTTTTGTTCTTTTTCATGGTATGATATTTAGTAGATTTAATACGAATATTGAAGCATAATGTAAGATTATTTGGACCCTCCCGCAATTAATTAAGTTTTGCCCTTCTCCAGGATGTGCTTTTCCAGTGGCTCACAACATCAGACATCCGTTTGAACCAGATGGATATGGAGGACCCTGAGGTAAGAGAAATCCGTCACGAGGAGGCAAATTAGTCCGATCCAGCAGCACTAGTTTTGGCAAATAGCGTGTTTAGCACAAAACAGCAATGTCATACGTGATAAAGTTGTATGTTCTGTGCGCCTAGAAAGAACAGCAGTCTTGCACAATTGATTAGTGAGCCATCTCACATAATTTCAAAGAGGTAACAGCAATCCAGGCACAACGTCCATGTGGTGAGTAGCTTTACACCTCGGAGAACAGAGTCTGCAGAGCTTGTTTATCTAGTGAGCCGCACTGCAAAGGGTCATACCTGGGAATGAGTGAAATAATTATTTCTAGGTGCGATTTTGAGGGAGAGAAAAACCAGGAAGAGACTGTGTCAGTGGGTTGGTCTTTTTCCATCGCAGGTGTGTGTACCTGTGTGTGTGTGCTCAGATTTCAGACTACACCACGCTCCCAGATACAGCCACGCGGGCTGAGCAGCTGCGAGTCTGTCTGCAAGAAGGAGACGAGAACCCCAGAGACTTCACCAAGCTGTTTGACACATCTCTTTATGAGCTGGATACAACTGCTCTCCCTTCAGTTATCAAGTCAGCGACTATGGTGTTATTTATTTATTTGTTTCATTGTGTATTCTGCATTTTTTGTTTGTGCTTCACCATTTCTGCTGAAGAGCGGCAGAGACTGAGCTGCAGGCAGCAGCTGACCGTGGATATACCAGGAGATTGAGTTGTATGCTGCGACAGTGATGTTTGCTCTTGCTTGTCTTAGCTGTAGTTTCTGACATTGTTTTCTCTTTTTTCCTGGCTATGGCTGATAACAGTGGTCTGACATTTTTAGTAGCACTATCTGCAGTGATGCCAGGTACTTGCCAGAGGGGCTGTTTTTCCACTTTATTTCCTGTATTTCCACTGGATGTGGATTCACAGAGGGATCTCCCTTCTGATCCCATACCAAATTTTTTAAATAGCTTTTTGTTATGAACTTCCTGACAAACCTTTCTAAAATCTCAAATCTGCTCTTTTTGAACTGGGTCACTTTTTCCTCATGCATGTTCATCCCTTTAAAAGTTGCTTGAAGAATTGAGGTGTGACTTCTTCCTTCTTTTTTATCTTATATATCCACCTATCGTTATCTTCTCTGTCATAATTTTATCTAATTTGCTCACTGTTTAAGTCAGTTATTACTTTTATATAGTTCTTTGTGATCCTTCTAAAATCAGACATCCCATTTTTTAATGCTATGAACATGCATAATGTCGACCCTGGCATCTTCCTAAAAACTCATCTCTATAGCCTGCAAGTGGAAGTGGCTGTTGTTTCATTTCTTCTCCTGTACTTTGTCTTTTTCTGTGCTTCAGAGCTTATGAGCAGCTGAATGTGAAGCGTGAACCCCTCCAACTCGTTCAGCCGCAGTTTGAGACTCCACTCCCTGCTCTCCAGCCGGCGGTGAGTGATTTCCTTGCTAATACAGTGCCTGGTTCAGGTAAAACCCGCATGTGTCATTCCAGAGTTCTTTTAAGGAAAAAAACCCAAAGATATGAGAAATGCTGTCATAACAACTCATCACTTGGGAGTTGAATACATTGCAGGCAGGACGGTACACTTACTTATGCTTCTAATTTTTATCAAAAGCGCTTGAAATCATAGCCTCTGGTAGAATGCCTTGTGCCTAAGAGCCTTCAGCCGAGGAGCTCTGTGAGGTGCTGCTTCAGCCTTGGCTGTGAAGGCAGAATGTGCCCTTTCGGACAGCAGTGGTGTGAGGGGCACAC
>NW_010432874.1:8061-8587 GCF_000710305.1 Buceros rhinoceros silvestris
TTGAAGCCAGAATGTGCCCTTTCGTACAGCAGTGGTGTGAGTGGCACACTGCCGGCTGCTGGGCCGGAGCCAGGCTGTCCTGCTCTTCTTCTGCCTCCTGTATCCTTCAGGGAAGAAGAAAGTTGGCCTTTCACAGCAAGGGCTGGCCAGACTTTTGCCAGCAGAGATTTGGGCACAATCTATGGCGGTGTCAGACTTGCTTCAAAAACCTGGAGTGTTGCCATCGTGGCTCCGTTCTTCTCTTCCTTGGCCACTGAGGAGACATTTCTGGGATCTTTAGAGCTGCAGGGGTGCAACTGAAAGTAGTATCTTATGCGCATGTACCTTTGTAGAGATCTGTAACGTATAAGAAAAATAATGTGGTGATAAACTCTGCTAATTCTTCTCTTCAAGGTTTTTCCACCTACTTTCAGAGAATTGCCTCCTCCCCCACTGGAGCTGTTTGACCTGGACGAAACTTTTTCCTCAGAGAAAGCTCGTCTTGCAGAGATTACGAACAAATGTAAGCGGAGCAGATGGATTGTTT
>NW_010432875.1:0-314 GCF_000710305.1 Buceros rhinoceros silvestris
GAATTTCTGTAGAAAACCTGCATGCTCATACAGAGATTTGTATTGTAACAGCAGTAGAAGTTAGGAGAGCTAGTTTCACAGACAACCTTCTCTTGCACTCCCTAAGTTTTTAGTATTTGACTTAATGTCTTCTGTGATGTTTTTCTGTGAGTAGGTAGTTTTCATGATATTTTGGTCCAGCTTAGAATGGAACATAGAAGATGATGCTATAGTTCTTAAGAATAAAGATGATGGACTTTATGCTCGATTTGACTTCTTATGTGTCTTTTTTTTTGGGGGTGGGTAGGTGGGGCAGAACTACCATTTCTGATGAT
>NW_010432875.1:471-2100 GCF_000710305.1 Buceros rhinoceros silvestris
GTAAAAATTAAGACCTCTGTGATTTTCACTTTGCAACTGCTGCCTGCTAAAATACAGTCTGAGTTTTACAGTGAGGTGTCTTAAAATAAAGAAATGTAAAGTAAGCTGAATGGGAGCAAGTCACTTAATAGTAAACATAAATAAAACATAATGTAAATAAGACCTTCATACTTAATTACATGTGTATTGAAAATATTTTTCATTATATTTTTGCATGAGTGCAACATCTGAAGGAAAGAAAGTAGATAGTTAGCTCTGATGACCAGATGCCTACCAAATTAATCTAATGCTTTTAAATAATTAAAATAATAGAATAATGCATTAAATGTGACAGGTTCTCTAAGTTGAGGCTGCAGTTGATATATAAAATTAAAGGAAGGCTAGAATATTTTCCATTATCTTGTCTGCACATCACAATTACTACGCGTGCCTTTTGTGCATGAATGCTTTCATTTTTGCTTTCCACTGAAATGTTGATTGACTGTGGCACCTACAAATACTTTATCTGAAAGACATTAGACTAGCATCTAATAAAGACAACAGCTTGATTTTGCCCTTCAGCTGCTTTCTCATTTATGTAGTTTTTTTCAATTTTATGTAGACATAAATATAATAAAAATCTTAAGTGAGCTGTTAACTGCAATTTTTATACTTGTTGTTAATGTTAATCTGTGACACCAAGGACTTTTTGTTTCACAAAATGGGTTAGAAAACAAAGAGAATAGAAGCAGAGTGGCAAATGAGAAATGATGGTTTGAAGGATTTGCAAGATCTTTTAATAGGTAATTTAATTGTAGAAAATGTTTCAGAGGGGATGGCATCTATCTGTGGTGTTCAATTATGTTAAAGAAACTAAAGTTGAGTACACTGTAAGCATGTAGGGGTGTTACAAAAAGCTTTGTATGGTTTATAGTACTAATTAATTTATTCCATGCAGAAGTTAGTACCTGTTATGTATGTAAACAAGTATAAATAGTTGTTGCCATGAAGCTTGATGTAGAACTCACATGACTTCTAAGGATCTCAAATTTGAAAACGTGACAGCTGAAGAATTGGACTTTGTCTCAACTGATAGTTACGTGAGTCAAGTTAGAAAGTTCTGTCTAATAGAGACAATAAACTTACATCTGTAACGTATTCAGCGGGGCATAGCAACACTTGTGTTTCACAGGGCTTGCTTCTTCTGTGGCTTTTGTACTCTGGGCTTTGTACACCATACAAATTGCTAAGTTAAATCAAATTGGTTCAAATCACTACAAATTAATTTAAATAATCTGAAGTTTGTATTTATACCTACCCAAAGTAAAATCTAAAATCAAAATGAATAGAAAACTTAGTCCTCATTTAATCTCTACCTGTATTCTAAGAATACTGATCAATGAGTTATGATTGGTATTTTGTATGTTCTAAGCCCTTAAATGAAGACCTACATAAAAATTACCATAACTTTGAGCTTAACTCCATTAATTGAGATTATTTTTAATCACATTAAAGATACTAGCAATTAAGCGTGTTTTTCTTCTCTGTAAGTTTTATAACTATTATAAGTTTTAATATTTTCAATTAATATTGATAAGCTAGAAATATAGCACCTTTACTGTAAAATTTCAGGTGAAGATAAGTGTAGGG
>NW_010432875.1:2192-2609 GCF_000710305.1 Buceros rhinoceros silvestris
GGAAGTGTAGAGAACGATAGGAGGTCTAGCCTCATTCATTGAATGGTCAGAATTCAATTTGAAACTTCCGTAAGAATATGATTTTATGTGTATGTGCATAAATAATGACTTTATTGTTAGCCAAATTGTGATATCCTTGATCATACAAGGTAATGTATAGCCAGTCACCCTATTCAAGTCAATGGGGTTGCAGAATTGCTCTTTCGGGAGTAGTTGTATACTTTGGTGTGTGATTGTAGCTGAAAAGTTTAATTGAACACAGAACAGATACATTCTAGAACCATAGACAAGCATTCCAAATATCTTGAAAACAGTAATCAACCAGGGAATGGAGCACAATCCACTTCCGTTTGCATGAGTGGTAGTTGTGATATGATGTGGTTATCTTCTATGAGCTGTGTGTGATATGTAGGGATG
>NW_010432876.1:0-259 GCF_000710305.1 Buceros rhinoceros silvestris
GGAGTAGAGCTGGGGGGAGGCAGAGGAGGGGTTAATAGGGGTTAATTAGAGGGTAATTAGGGTGGAGTAGGGCCAGGGGAGGGGGGGAATAGGTGTTAATTAGATTTACTAGGAGGTTATTAGGGCTAATAGAGGGTTATTAGGGTTAATAGATGGTTATTAGGATGACTAATGGATAACTAGAGGTGATTAATTGGTTATTAGGGGTTATTACTTGGTAATTAGGAGTGATTAATTGGTTATTAAGGGTTATTACTGG
>NW_010432876.1:467-802 GCF_000710305.1 Buceros rhinoceros silvestris
GGTAAAGAGTGGAGCAAGGAGTAAAAGGGATAATTAGTGTTAATGAGGGACTAATATGGTTAATAGTGGGTGATTAATTTGCGATTAGGAGCAATTAATTGGTATTTAGGAGTGACTAAGTTTTAATTAGATGGTAATGAGACTGAAATAGGGCCATGGAGGGGGGTGGAATGGGGGAAATAGCAGATTAGTGTTAATTAGGTGTTAATTAGTGGTGATTAATTGGTAATTAGTGGTGTCTAAGTGTAATTAGATGCTAATACGGGTGTAACGGGCCTGTGGATGGGAGGGGGAGGGTGGGAATAGAGGTTAATTAAGAGCAATTGGGGTTTCTA
>NW_010432877.1:0-258 GCF_000710305.1 Buceros rhinoceros silvestris
GGGGATTGCCCGGGGCTGCGCTCCGCCGGGACGACCGCCCTGTCTGCCCAGGTGCCGGCGAGGAAACCTCTGCTGCTGCTGCTTGTGAAAATGAAAGAGACATTTCTGGCTTCTCTCCGGAGGGTTTCCCCGAGCCGCGCTCCCCGCGGGGACCAGCCGGTGCTCGGAGGGAAGCAGAGCAAGGAGCCGTGCGACAGCCCCACGGCCTCAGTGCCCGTGCTCGGGAGACCTGCGGCAGGGGGGGTTTGGGGCGCCCCT
>NW_010432877.1:479-786 GCF_000710305.1 Buceros rhinoceros silvestris
CCACACCCCCGTCCCCCGACGCGTGGCCGTCCTTGCCCCTGCCCTACCTCTGGGACTGCGGTGCAGGTCAGGACAAGCCTCCGCCGTGCCCCGCTGCCCCGAAGCACTGCTGGGACGCAGCCTGGAGCAAGCTTCACTGCAGGGCGTGAATGCTCTGAGGAGAGGCAATGACTTGCGGAGGAGCGGGAGGATCCAGCGCAGCCCTAGCTGACTCCCTCCTCCAGGTTGGGGTCAGGAGCACCTACCCGGACAAGCTTCTCCCTTTGGCTGGGCAGGCTTTCCGCAGTGGAGCCTCCCCCAGCAAGCT
>NW_010432877.1:904-1589 GCF_000710305.1 Buceros rhinoceros silvestris
ACCTACCCGTACAAGCTTCTCCCTTTGGCTGGGCAGGCTTCCAGCAGTGCAGCCTCCCCTAGCAAGCTGCCCTCTGGTTTTCTTCCCTCCTGCCTACCCCATGGGCAGTGTGGGTCAACAACTCCGGTGAGGCATGCACTCCCTTTGGCTTTCTGCTCCCTGGGGTATACGTGCCCACGGGAAGGTGCCCAGGCCTTGCCGGTGGATGCTCAGAGAATGGTTAGCACATCCAGAGCAGTCCCTCCAGCCTGGCAGTTAGAAAGCCCAGCCTGGGCTTCCAGCTCTGTCCCTGTCCCTCCGGCTCACGTGGGGATTTCCCTGCTGGAAAGGCTCAGGGCACAGGTCCAGACACCTGCTGCGGGAGCCATGCTCAGCTCCAGGCCAAGACAGCTGCTGGCTGCGGGAGGAGGAGGAGGAACGGGACCTGCTGGGAATACCTCCTTGTGCCCAGCCAGTGCTTGACCTTGTCTCTTGAAAAAGGGCCCATGGTGCGGGGCCACTCGTGACTCACCCATCACACACCCGCCAGCCCCTGCTGACCACACGTTACTGTTTAGCCACAACCCACATGAAATGCAGAAGTGTGGAGCAAAGCTTTCCACTGGCATGGCTGCAGTGCAGGGGACTGAGCTGGCTGTCAGTCTTTCCTCAGGGCAGGAACGGCTTGGAAGTCTCATCCTGCCAG
>NW_010432877.1:1650-2562 GCF_000710305.1 Buceros rhinoceros silvestris
GCCTGAGTGGGCGGTCAGGTTTTCCTCAGGGCAGAAACGGCTTGGAAGTCTCATCCTGCCAGCCACACACAGTCCTGTGGAGACAAAGTGCCTCTTCAAACTCTCCTGCTGCAGCCACATGCTTCCGGAGCTGGATCCATCCCTCATTTGCTGCAGAACTGCCCGCAGCTTTCAGCAGGTGTTCATCTGCACCACTCACCCCGAGTCAGCCTGCAGTTTGGGGAAAATGTGCCACGGAGACCTTGCAAATCACAGAGGCCAGGTTCACCCCATTCCTCACAGGGGTGCAGAGGTGCAGCACACTGTGGTGCAGGGGCGGCAGCCTGGGTGCTGCCGCAGGTGCCAACCCCGGCGCCTTGCTGGTGCCCCCCCGGCACTTCTCCACCTGCCGCGGATGTGGTTACACTGGGGACACTTGTACGAGGAACACAACTAGGTGCTGTCTTTTAAGAAGCAAAGTCTGCTCCTCTTGTTCATTCTGATGTGTTAATAATCAGATCTGTTCCAACCCCTGTGTGTGGAAAAAACCTGCATCTGCTAGAGGAAAAGCTGAGAACAAGGGAGAGAGTGACCTGACCTGCTTACGCCCCTGAGCCAGCAAGCTACGGGACAGAGAGCAGGAGACCGGAGGGGAGGGGAAGCTCTGCAATGATTCACAGGCTGGAAATGGCAGTGGTTTCTGAGCCGTCCCTCCCTGCACCAGAGCACCAGGCTCTGGCAGCTGCTAAGCCCCAGCCCAGGGTGGTCAGAGCAGCCCTACCAACCAGCCCGTGGCACAGCTCCAGCCCCAGACCCACTCGGACTGGCCCAAGGAGCTCGCAGGCACTCGCAAACCACCTCCAGAGCAGCAAGTCTGCTGCAATTCTTCTTTTAACCTTCTTTGGCCCCGTGGCTACATAAAGCATCTCAAAT
>NW_010432878.1:0-2950 GCF_000710305.1 Buceros rhinoceros silvestris
CCCAACCCTAACCCTTGACAAACGAGTTTTCTGTATTTCAGATTTTGCCCATTTCCCTGGGAACTTCTGAGAAGAGTCTGTCTGTATTGTTTACTCCCTCCAGTCAGGTATTTATACACAGAGATAAGATCCCTTTGAGCCTTCTCTAGGCTGAACAAACCCAGCTCTCTTAGCCTCTCCTTCTTTGATTGATGCTCCAATCTCCAAATAACCTTCATGGCCCTTAGCAAGACTTGGTCCAGTATGCCCATGACCCTCTTGTACTGAGGAGCCCAGCACTGGACTCAGCTCTCCAGATGTGGTCACACCAGCAGAGGAGAAGGATCACCTCCCTTGATCTCCTGGCAATGGTCTTGCTGCGGCTATCCCTCATCAGAAGCCTGTGTAATGAAAATGAGAGTTTTTTTATTTTATGGTCCTTGAGCAGCTGTTATAATCAGATAAAACACGGCTGTGAACTCCAGTACAAAATTGGCTTCAGTGAGTTTGCATCTTGTCTGACAGCAAGAGAAAAATACATGTACAATATATTCATGCTTCACTTGTAGGTATACACTGTTGTTTCTTGTTAGCATTCTTAAATTCTCATTTATCCCTACATAAATTTGACACTGTGTTCAGCATAAGGTTCCTATTAAAAAGAAGTTTATATATGCATTTAAAGAGCATTTGGAATGCTTTTTATTTAGACTGCAAACTTCTTGTCTTATTCCTTTGAGAAATTGGAAAGTGGTTTTGCACCAAAAAAAAATTTCTCAAGGTGGTAATTTTTAAGTGCTGAAAATGCAAGATCACACAATTTAAACTGAGTAGTGAATTTAACTGTTCAAATGGCATTGATTAAAAGGGAATGGTTAGAGTTTTTCTTCTAAAAAAAATTACTACAGGTTGGAGAACTCTAGTAACTTGAAGATTTGTACACTGAAAGTCATAAGACCAAAAGCTTATGTTGCTGTGAATTGTCTTTATTTCTTAATATGTTTTTTTAAATGTGAGAGAGGTAAGTTTAGGTATTATAGGTGAGTATTGCAGAGAATGAGCACAAAGACATTATGAATGTTCAGTAAGGTATAATCATGTCGAAACAGGTATTATGCTTCAAAGCCATATTCTATCACATTTTTCAGTGTGTTCCCATCTTAATGAGTTTCTTGCAGGAAGATGTTCAGTGTCCAACAGGGCTCGCGTGGTTTTCATATTTGTTAGCTCTGATGAGTAACTCATAGTGGTGGTGGTGATGTCTCATACGTCAGAAAGAATTCATGGGAAGCAGACCAGAGTAGAAAGTTGACTCTAATGAGAATTTGCAGAAAGGGCAGGTAGTGAACAGGGTCAATGTCTCTGCCAATAGGCGTGCTTTATTTTCACAGAAAAAGTTCTCTTTGGAAAATTTTGATTGCACAGTGATTTGCTAGCAACAAAATGTTTGGCCTCCAGGAGCAGAGCAGCAGTTAAGGACAGAAAGACGAGGACTGTGTTTAAATATGTCACAAAAGCATTATAACTTTATTATTAAAAATGCTTGAAAAATATATTGCACGTAAACTCACAAATCTCAGCTGACATCTGAGAGGTATCTATGTTTTCTTTGCCCCAAAATGAAGAGGAAAACTCAGAAAGCTTTCTATTTTACTACCATCTGTTATATGTCCCCCAAAGCCATGTATTTATTTTCCTTCTAGGGAATGTTTTAGAATCATACACTCCTAGCAAGTATCATAGAACAGTTTGAGTGGAAAGGGATCTTTAAAGACCATCTAGTCCAACCCTCCTGCCAAAGGCAGGAACATCTTCCGCTAGATCAGGTTGCTCAAAACCCCATCCTACCTGACCTTGAACAATTCCAAGAATGGGACATCCACAACTTGTCGGGCAACCTGTTTCAGTATCTCACCACCCTCATAGTAAATAATTTCTCCCTTTTATCTAATCTAAAGCTACCTTCCTTCATTTAAAATCGTTATCCCTTGTCCTATCACTACAGGCCCTGGTAAAAATCTCTCACCATCTTTCTTATAAGGCCCCTTTAAGTACTGAACAGCCACGATAAGTTCTCTCCAAAGCCTTCTTCAGGCTAAACACCACCAGCTCTCTCAATTTTTCTTCACAGGAGAGGTATTCCAGCCCTATGATCATTTTCATGACCCTCTTCTGGACCAGCTATTTAAAACTCCATGTCTTCCTCATGCTGGAGGCCCTAGAGCCGTAATTCTTTCCTAGCCATAATTTATAACCTTCAGCAAATGATGTTATACAAATAGTGGGTTCCAAATAGCTGCAATTTCAGCAACAACACTGGTATTATAGCACTAAAAATAGGATTCCGCCTCTTCTGATTGTGCTGCAAACTCTGACAATAAAATCAAAAGTGTGGCAAAAACTATTGTAAAATACTGCAGTTAGGATGAAAAAGTTATAGTCTGACAAAAAACTTTGTGATCCACAATCTGAAGAAACCTTTAGCATGTAATGGTCCGTGTTTTGAACGCATTTTGATAGTCCTGAATGCTCTGACTGCAATACAATCGCTGCACGTGTTGCTTGGCTTTGATAGGGTCAGGCTATCACAGGCTATCAAGAGCTGGTATATATGCTTTCTCTTCTGCTCAAAGGTAAAGGCAAGACAAAACTGTTCTATTAATATTTGGAGTGGATAGCCTGGTTTAGCCTCTAGCTTATTCTAAGTGGTATTTGGACTGATGCTTTTTGGCTTGCCTGCTGTCTCCTGATTTATGGTAAGCAAAACTTAATAAATGATGATAGGTAGGTACGTATCTGTGCCTGAAGTTACTTGTGCCTGTAAGTGCTTGAGCCCAATATTCAGCTCCCTCTGCCTTTTTCAGAAATACTGGTAACTCCGGCAAAAGCTGGAGGTTTTCAACATTCCTTAATCTCCCTCAACACTGATGAATACTACAACACTCATGAATACTACAAGGATTCTGTGAGA
>NW_010432879.1:0-644 GCF_000710305.1 Buceros rhinoceros silvestris
TCCCCGTCCTACCAGCACGTCCCCCTGCTCGAGAGCCTGGCCAAGAGCGGGGCAGCCACCGGCGCTGGCCACCACCCCTCCCTCCTGGGCCGAAAACAAGCCTGGCTCCCCCCGACGCTGCTGCAGACAGCCGAGACCTTGAGCAAGATCCCGGAGAAGCTGCCCGCCCACCCCCCGGCGGCGGCGGAGCAGGAGTCGGTGCAGAAGTACTCGGTGGAGGACACTCCGATCTGCTTCTCCCGGTGCAGCTCCCTCTCCTCCCTCTCCTCGGCAGACAACGTGCTGGATGGGCAGAGCCACAGCGAGAACGACCTGGACAGTGACTCCTCCCTGGAGATCCTGGAGATGGAGGAGGGGGACGGTGAAGGTGAGGATGGGAAGCACGAGAAGGAGAATGTGGTGGATCTGGGTCCGGCCACGCTGGCGGGGATGTCCCAGCCCATCACCATCCCCCTGCCGAAGCGCGACAAGGTTTTCCTGCGGGAGTCATCACCATCGCGCCAGGAGGACCTCACGCCCTCGAGCTCCTCGGAGAACTACATCCAGGAGACGCCGCTGGTGATGAGCCGCTGCAGCTCCGTCAGCTCCCTGGGCAGCTTCGAGAGCCCCTCCATCGCCAGCTCCATCCAGAGCGACCCTTGCAG
>NW_010432880.1:0-2174 GCF_000710305.1 Buceros rhinoceros silvestris
CAAACCAGGAAGTTTGGCCCAAACCGGGACAGTATTTTACATAGCAGTGCATTCTAAAATGCTAAAATCATGGTGTGTTGTAGCTCTGTGTGGTTTAGGTCTCTTGAACAAATCAAGCTGGCCAGTATTTGGGAAACTTGCTGTCTGGTCCTGTGGCTGAAATGGTGAGGGTGCCACATAGCCGTGCTGCCCCGTTCCTGCTCCAGGCCAGGGCTTTGCTGATGGCTTTCCACAGACTGGGAAGACTAAAATATTAAAAAATTATGCAGCAAAGCAAAGGGAGAGCTTTTCTGGATGGGAGCCATGGTGATTGTCCTTGCGTGGTGCCTGCAGGGCTCAGGGAGAAGCTGTGGCTGGCAGAGGGCTTTATTTGTAGACCAGATGCAGAGTGGGAAGAAGATCAGAAGAGATGGACAGCGAGGGGGAAAAGGAGTATGAAGTCACCTTTTTTGACACTCTGCCTTGTAAAGAAAACCACGGGTATTGTTGGAGTGAAAAGCCCCCAGCAGCTCAGAGTTCCCCAGCACCCCCTCCCAGAGCAGGAGGACACGGTTGGTGGCTGGTTGCCTTGTGGAGCTCTGCAGTCTCAGTAGGTTTCAGTGGAGAGAAAGGAGGACTGCAGAGATCTCCTCAAGAGTGACAGGATTTTTGGTGGGAGAAGGTTTCTATAACCCAAATGATTTTCTCTGTTGCTCTTTCTGTGCCTGCTGGGGGGCCCCATTCTGCTCCCCACTTGACCTCCTGCGTGGTGAACTGCACAGGGACTCACTGCACTGTCTGTAATGAGCATCCATCCATAGAGTCACGCATAAATAACTACTCTAAGTTAATGTGGAAGTGTTTTACATGCAAAATATTAAAGTTATAAAACAAGCGGTTGATGTATTTGTCTTCGCTTAATTTCAATCCTTTTACTACTTTTAGCGATGGTTACAACCTCATTACAAGGGATTTATGTAGAGATCTGAAGTTACCAACTCCACCAACCTTTCTCTAAATTGGAGATTGTAATTTATTTCTGTAGGAGCCTTGCTGTGAGATTCATGAAATATTGAATGTCACTTATGCTGTTGCAGGTCCTACAAATCACTTTAAAACAGAAAAAAAAAATAATTATCTCTTGCTGCAGATGAGATTTACAGACAATATGACCCTCCAGTATTGGCCATTGCATTTCCTCGTGCTGAGCACTAATTCACAGTTCTTTAGTGTTGGGAAGACACAGGTCTTGGTGACAAGGGATTAATCAGTGAAGCCGCTGAAAGACGCCGTGATTTGTTCTGCTGCGAGACTTAAATCCTGCCCGAGGTGTGTGATTTGAGGCGATACCAATGCGGAAGTGTGGCAGCGTTCTGAAATATCACTAGTGTTTTACTGAGAAATCGCAGTGAGCACGCGGACTCTTTTATTAAAAAACGGTAGATATTTTTAACTTCAGTACCACGGTAGTGGACTGAATATGTGAGGCCTATTAGTTAGGTGATTGCAGGCAAGCTTCACTTCTGGATAAATACACGGAAGGCTGGTTCCTCTAGTTAAAGCCTGGTGGCAAATCTATTTGTTCAGGATATCAAGGATTATAAAGGGAAAATGTTAGAACTGAACTTTGGAAATGTCTTTATTGGGTTTACTCGGTAACGATCGCAGTGGTTGTGTTGCATTTACAACATTTTGGAGGCAGCACTAGAAGGGTCAACTTGGCGTAATCCTGGTTTTCTCATAGCTGTGGTGTGTTTGTACGTTATCAGGTGTATTAAATATATGTTCATAACTGACAGCAGAAACACATTTCTGACTAACCTGTTTATTTTTATTACAATTTCCTTTTTTAAATGCACAGCTTTTTGTTTGAAGCGGTTTGATTTATTGGACTGTCAAGTTTAGTTACTCTTTGTATTGGTATTAGTTTCACCTCTCTAATCTGTTCAGGGGAACACTGAAATCCATTATTGAAGTTGCGAGTTAACAAGTAATTTGTCCTGCACAACCCCCAATTTTAGCCTAAAAGGGGAATAGAAGTTTGCACAGCAAAATAACGCGATTTAATATTTTTCCTGTAGCATTCATCTCCCCCGTGTACCGCTTAAATGGCTTTTTTTAATATCTGTGGCTCCCAAAGGTTTATGAACACAGCACTAAAAATGATACGCATTAGTTTCACTGTAAAGCAGCAG
>NW_010432880.1:2261-7028 GCF_000710305.1 Buceros rhinoceros silvestris
GAATGTTCTGAACCCTGTGTTCTTCTCAGAGAGAAGCCCCTTTTCTTCTGTAGTGGGTGGTCCGTCATGAGATCCTCAGACATGGAGAAATCATAGACTGACTGTACGTATAAAATTCCTGGCTGTGGCGCTCTTTGAGCTGCAGACTCTTCAAGACCACTGTACTGGGTTTCACTCCAGCAGAGGAAAGCAGAGAGGAATTGACCTCTTGCTGAGAGGTGCTCTTCTGGGTTGTGGTGCAAAGTGTTTAGGTGAGCTCAGGGACAGAACTAGAGGAACCATGGAAGGTCTTGGAAGCCCAGTGGCTGTTGGATGAGGCTCTTAGAGGCCACTCAAAGCCAACCGGGTAGGCATGGAATTCTAGTTGGGGTTCTGCAGGGCTTCCTTTAAGCACTGATCCTTTTCTTTTTGACCAGCTTGGTATAGCTGAGGTTCGAGGAGGGTATTTGCAGCAGCCCTCATGTAGATGAACCATACGTGTTGCCAAAGGGAGAGTGGGAAAATTTTAAAAGGGGTCTTCTCTCCCTCCCTTTGCATTTTGTGGAGAGAATTATCCCATCCTACATCTGAAGCAGAGATTATTGTGCATTTAAAATATTCAGGAGTTTCTGAACATTCATTCCTGTGCTGTATTGAACCAGTGGATCAAGTTCTTCAGTCTGGCTGTGGGGTTTTTTGTGCTTCTGGTATTGCTTGGGCACCTCAGGGCACCTTTTGTCCCCCTGAAAGCATCTGGCAGAGAGAGAGAGAGAGGGGTCCCTGTGGGCAGATCAGCTCTGACAAATCCTGCCTGGAGGCTCAGGGACCTGCCTTGCAAACTTTAGCTCTGGATTAGTCGTTCTTCTGCGGCAGCTGTATGGGAAATGGTGCCTAAACTAGTTTAGCGTCAGCAAGCCAGAAATTAGAGGTGAAATGTATTTTAACTTCAGCACTCCCTTCCCATGGGAAAAAAAACAAACAAACAAACAAATTGGGTCACGTGGTGGGTTTTTTTTAGCAAATAGTGGGTTGATAGGCATTTTTCTTCCTTTCGCAGAGTTTAAGGTCACACACCTTAGGCCACTGGTAGATTTTAATGATTGCTGGCAAGTTGTCTGGATGCTTTCTGGCTTCCTCATCAGAGAGCTGCTTGGCATCGGTCCTCGCAGACATCTGCTAGCTCTTGTGCAGAGTGAAGAGACTCTATCCCACTGCTTGCGTGGGCATGTGGAATTGGGTCACCACTGAGGGATTCACCGTGACTTGAAGGCGTAAACAACAATACTGAATGTGGCATTTTGCATAGGAAGCTTTAAAATAAAAGTCTGTTGTTCCTGTTCCCCAGGCCGGTCAGTCCGTCTTGTTTTTATTGCTTTGTGAAAGAGAACTCTTGGTTCAGTGAAGAAACTTGTAGAAATGCTCAAACTTAAGTAACACAACAAATAATGATCTGTCATTAGAACAGCTTTTTTAAAAACGTATTTCTACTTTGGTTGAATCGTGCTTATGAAACCTAATTATTTTTCAGACTTTATGAAAACAAAGGAGAAGCAGACTTCAGGGAGTCTCTGCTGCAGCTCTTTAAGTCCATCAATGAGATGATGAGCAGCGTCTCCGATCAAACTGTCATAGTGAAGGTATGTACTTTACAGGTCTCCCTCTTGCCTCTACTTTTACATCCTAAACCATAGTTCTGTGGTGGATGAAGCGTGTGTGTGTGCTTCACCCCAAAAGCGTATTTTACCTCAAACGTGGTTAAAAATTAATGTTTCAAATAAAGGTTTTGTGACTTGTGCTTCAAACAAGTAAACTTAAATTGCTACCAACTTTTATTTTTGAAAGAGAATTTACCTAGGGGTCAAATGATGTTCAGCTTATTTAACCTTGTGTATTTGGTATGTATATATATTTCTATGTTTAACCTTAGTTAATACCCTTAACTTGAAGGTATTTTTAAGGCATTATCTTTAAGATGCTGATGATGACATAGATTCTCGTAGTCTTATGCCCTTATTTATATACTGGGCTGCTCAGGTACTTCACTGTAGTATCCTGAGGCCTAGTATATGTTGTTAATTGAAAATCAGTAATGAGTCAGACAGCAAACTCCACCCTACACCCTCTTCTGTTGTCCCTTAAAAATGGTAGCTGCTTCTGGTAGCACTGGCTGGCTCATGGAGTTTGGAATGTAGTCTCTGACCTCAAGTGAACGTGAGTATTGATGTCACAGAGCAGCAGCTTTGAAGTACAGGACTGGTAGACTTTTGTGTCCAGCAGAGGCTGAGGTCAGTGTGACGATACCGGTCTCGCATTCTGTTAGTGAATCTCTTTCACCGGGGAGAGGTACAGAGACTGTCATAAACACGCGTTTGATAAGCTACACCTTGAAGTTCTCCTTGGGGTTCCCAACGGAATTTACAAAAGGATGTAACTCTTGACCTAGCCCTGCAGAAACAGTTGAAAGGTGGTGATCAGGAAGGGGCTAAGAATGGGGGCTGACTTTAGGGACAGTTTGACTTTTCCTGCTCACATGTGCCGTGGTTGTGCATTACAAGAATTTTTATAGAGCAGCTGGGAGACAGACAGACAATGGCAAAGCTACTGTGTCCAGGCAACAGGTTCCTCCTGGGCAAGAGGTCCCTCTCAGAGGGAGCTGGGAAGCATACAGCGGGAGAACACTGCTGGCAAAGGGCCCGGTCCTTTGTAGCTGAGTGTACGCAGGTCTTAGGCCACTCGGACCATGCTGAGCACACAGCTAAAATAGATAAAGCTCCCAAGTTCAAATATTTTAAGGGAGAGAGACTGAATCATCTGGTAACAAAATAGGGATTTACATATTTCCAGAAAGCTGTATTTTGATTCTGTTAACAAAGCATCTATCCTGAATGGCAACGGGCGAGTTTGAGTTGGTGACTCAGTGTCCTGTGTGGTGTTTTACAAATAGGATGTCTCCAGCTTACGAGGACTGAATGTAAGATTTATTTTCCTGCGACTTGTTTGTGTGCTCTACTTCAGGAAGGCAGATGAACGAGCTCTTTTCTTCTAGTTGTCTGCACCTGAGATGCAGGAAAAGCAGAGAGACTTCCTAGCAAAGGCTAGAGAGATCCCAGTACAGCAGTGCCTGTCCTGGGCTGGGCTAGGACATTCAGGTCTCTGCAATCGTGCATAAAGCATCTCTACTGTCTGCATTTGGCAGCGTGAAGTATGCTGGAGCCCTGGCAGAGGAGCCAGTGTGGGGTTGTCCGAGAAGTGGATGCCTTTCAGAAGCCTTGACAACCTTTCATTCATTATTCATCGATTTCATCTCCTTTGCACTCTAATTACTTAGCTCTTAGAACACATAATTGTTAGTATTGGCTTTCTGCAGCTTGTGAGATTGCTTTTATTATGCTCCGATATCCACTGAGGCACTGCAGTTTTTTCGGCAACTCAAAATGGGTGGTTCCATTACAAAGAATAAAATTATTGAGTAGGTGGATAAACGTGGGGTGTTTTTGAGAGTGAGTATGGCTTCTGTGCATCTTGCCTGACAAAGCTGTTGGTGTCCTGGGAAGGTGCTGGTAATCACCTTAAGCAGACATGGCAGTACAGGCTTCGTTCAGTACCTTTATCAGTGACCTGGAGTTGGGAATTAAGTCCCGTGGTAGCGGTGAGGGACGTCGGAAGGACCTCACAAAACTGAGGAGGCTAAAATGTGAGCTGCAAGGTAGACAGATGTAAGGCAGTGCATCTCAGGAGGGTCGGTGAATCCCTGTGATGCTCTGCACTTGCAGTCTGGGGAAGACACCTTGGAGTCATAGCTGCCAGCTCTCCAGGGTTATAGGTCCACGTGCAGCAGCAGGCAAAGAAGCAACTGAGCATTGGGATACCTCAGCCAGAGGGATCAGGGCTGTCCCTTTGCTATTGGATAGCCATGGTGCATCCGCATCTTGCGTGCCAGGTGTTGTCCTGGTCTCCTCACCTCAAGGAATAGGCAAAGGCGTGCAGAGGACCCGGATGGGGAATGTTGCACCTTTCTGCAGGTGGGTGGACTGTGCAACTCTTGTGCACCAAGACAGGCAGAGAAGTTGCGAGGTCCTTAGGTCAGCAGACCTAGCTGTAAGTTCTGGCTTTTTTCAAACTATTTTTGATATATTTAAGGTTTTTTTACCGTTTTAAATCTATATTGGGGAAGCTGAACAAGCGTCTCCAAAATAAGTCTGTTTGGCGAGATAAGAAGTTGAAAAGACCTACAAAAAAATTAAGGTGCTTCACATTAGAAGAGAGCGACTCAATTCACCCATTTGAATAATTCTGTTTCTCCTTGCAAAAATTGTAATCTGTCCTGATAGTTTATCGCCATGATGCAGAACTGGCACTGGAAAGTCCTTCTGAAGTGTTTGCAACTTTTCTTTTTGGGCTGGTTATAGTGAATATTTTTTTTTTCCCCCCAGCCTGACTGTGCAGAGAGTGGCCTTCAGGCTGACACTACAGGGGAGAATGAATGACCACAGTCACATGTTCTTAGCAAGAATTACTCTTTATCTATTCAAATATTTATGTCCTTGTGGAAGCTGATGAGCTGTTTCTCAGGTCTTCAGTTACTTCACATTTTGCATTTAAATTGGCCCCTTTGATTTGAATTTTTCAAGGCTTTGGGTACATTTAAAAAAAGAAAAATTTTCCTCAAAAGAAAACTCTAAATTGTACAAGGATTTGAGGCTGTAGAGCACCAAAAGAGGCTTTGAATTTGTACCTCTCTTAGGATTATGGCTATTCACAATTTCTTCGTGTACGGGTGAATTTGGG
>NW_010432880.1:7112-14860 GCF_000710305.1 Buceros rhinoceros silvestris
GGGGAGAATTTGAGTATGCATCAGCTTTGCAAACCTGACTTCCATTTCAGCCTTCAAGGAAAGGATCAAGAATATTTTCTGTGCAGGGCATAGTGAAAGTGGTACTTGGCAGTTTTGCCGGCTGCAGGTTGGTGTAAGTGCACACAGCACTGATGGAAGTCTTGTCAAGACTTAAAAGGAAAAATAAAAGCACCAAACAAAAAGGCAAAAGTCTATTTGAAAAATTCTCCACTGAACCAAAATCTTGGTGTTGCTGAGGATGCTTTGACTCCCAGTCTTAGGGGTCTTCTGTGCCGTTAATGGTCACTGGGCGGCTGGAGAACTGGTCAGCTGGCCCTTAGGGGGTGTACTGGGAGTGGCTGGCTTATATGCATGGAAAAAACTTTTTTTTTCAGTCTAAAGGTCTGATTCCTTTATGAGCTTTTGGTATTGTAAATAACGACAACTGAAAAAACATTATTAAAAGGTTGTTTTAAATCTGAGATGTAGAGCTTCAACTATGCATTTTTACAATAAATAGGTAAAAATCCATATATTCTTGGAACCCTGTCAGCTGTTCTGGTCGTCCTCTTACTACCAGACCCTGTTCTTGCCAGCTGAATGGTAGTGGGCTGCAGGAATACTGTGAGGAGGAGAAAGCACAAACTTTGTTTTTCAAGTGTCAGTTTGATTTCAAGAATTTCTGCATTAACTGAGGTGTGCAGCATTTGGTACCTGTACATATTCTTAACGGTTACAAGGGTAGCGAGCTTCCCTAGTTTTATCCCTATTACTCTGCTAATTGGTAAATGATAGTTATTTTGCTCCCCCTTTACTGCTGAAGCAGGAGCTCAACTGAAGTCTGGCGTGAGATGAAAATGTAAATATTTCCTAGTAATTTATTCTCACGTCTCTCTGAAACAAGGGCAGTTGTATCAGCGGTTGTGGATTCCTGAGGACTGAACAAAGACAGGCTGGTAGTCGAGTTAGTTCTCTGTGCTTTAAATGATCTTGATAAAGTAGGTGTGTGTATAAAATTATCCTGTAACGTGACCGCAGAGAGCCGGGGTGGAAGGTGATGACACTTCGCTGATGCAAATTCTCTTGTGTATGTGGTTTTTTTTAATAATCCTCAGCAACTGTAAGACACAATGCATATTTCTCAGTATCCATACTGTACCTTTTCCCTATTCATTAGTGAATATTTATCGCTAAAGCCACAGAAGAGTATTTAAATGAAGACAGGGAAATATGTTACACACTGCTGAGGAAGAGAAGAGAGTCTGCAGGGCTCTTCCAACAGGTCGAATACTTCATAGCCATCATTTAACACTATCAGAGTAAGAAAATACAACCATGGACTGAGGTTTCTGTGCCTCGTAGAACCTATACGGGAAAGTCTGTTACATTGGCAACAAATACGATAATCTCTAGAAGAAATTCACTTGTGATCATACTTTGTGCTGTTTTACGCTGCATTCTATGCCAGAGGCGCTGGTTCAGTTGGGATTTGAAACGAGTGGCTGCTGTAGACGGGGACAACTCAAAAATAGCGTTGAGGTGTTCCTGGAAATGGTTTCACCCTGCTGCGGACTGGGCGCATACTGGGAGGGTTGTTGAGTGCAATAGAATGGCGTCCAGGGTAATGCTGGTGTGGCAGGTAGGTCCTTTGTGTGGAGGGACACAAAGATGAAAATGAGTGGTGAAATCATGTGCAAATTGAGTCAGGTGAAACAAATGTACGGCTTCGTCAAACAAAAGCGTTTGTAAGAACGGACTATGTCTGGCAGAGTCAGTCATGCTTCACTTTGAGGCCGTGCAAGCTGATTGAAATGAGGGGCTTGAGAAAATGACATTGAAATGAATTACTTTTGCTTCTGTGCAGTACAGAGGTGAACTGAAATCCTAGGCCCGTAGTATACTGTTCAGAATACGTTTTGTATTAACCAAACATCATTCGTTCCGTTGAATGACAGCCTGCAATTTCTATTGCAGTCTTAACCAACTGCTGTAAAAAAGCTCTTATTACTGGTTTTTTAATGTTCATTGTCATATAAGCCCAAGCATGGGTTAAAAGTTAGAATTTTCTGTTGAGAGGCGGCTTTGCTGTACGCTGCACTGCTTTGTTTCCATTTGCCAGTGACTGTTACCACAGTGGTAATTTCTGGTTTGTATTAATGAAGAGATTGCTCAAGATTCTCCACTGTCTAATGAACAGAAGTAAATTAGGAAAACTCGCATTGTTTATATCTCTTTTCCAAAATTACATCTGAATTGACTTCAAGCTACTTAGCCAGGCTGCCCTGTCGTATTTTAGCGTGCTTTCATGCGACGAATGCTTGTGCAGACAACCCGTCTTCTGCCACGTGGCAGAAGGATGCTGTGGTGCAGTATTGTGCCATGTTTTTGGTGCCTTTTTTGTGTAGTTTTGTTCAAGTGTGGTAGAATAGAATTTTTGTGTTGAGAGAGTGTGATTTTTCTCATTCCACAAGCCTTCAGATGTGCTAACAGCTAGCAGATGGGACAGCGTGCTGGAGATGCTGATAAACAGCTCTCGCTGAACACACGGACTGCAGCAGGATGTGGAACATGTTTAAGATGTGCCGCTAAAGAGTGTGATTGTGCTCATCTTGTAATGCTTTTTAAATAGTTCTGATTCTGAGCATTTACACTTCTGTGTAGACATGTTCTTCAGGGCTTTCTGTAGTGGAATCGCTTTGGTTGGAAAAGACCTTTAAGATCGTCAAGTCCAGCAGTTCCCCTGCACTGCCAGGGTCCCTAAACCACGTCCCTCAGCACCATCTCGACACGGCTGGGAAACCCCTCCAGGGATGGGGACTCCACCACTGCCCTGGGCAGCCTGGGACTGGCCTGGACAACCCCAGTGAGGAAGAAATTGTTCCTCCTGTCCAGCCTCAACCTCCCGTGGTGCAACTTGAGGCCGTTTCCTCTTGCCCTGTCGATTGTTCCTGGGGAGAAGAGACCAACCCCTCCCCTTGCTCCAGCCGCCTTTGAGGGAGTTGTTGAGAGCCAGAAGGTCTCCCTCAAGCCACTCTTTCTCCAGGCTGAACCACCCCCCAGGTCCCTCAGCTGCTCCTCAGCTCACTTGTGCTCCAGACCCTGCACCAGCTTCGTTGCCCTTCTCTGGACGCTCTCCAGCCCCTCAATGTCCTTCTTGGAGTGAGAGGCCCAAGCTAAACCCAGGATTCGGGGTGCAGCCTCCCCAGTGCCCTGTACAGGGGGACCATCCCTGCCCCGGCCCTGCTGGCCACTACTTCTGATGCATGTCAGGGTGCTGTTGGCCTTGTTTGAAACCATCTATGTGACTTTTCAAAAGGTGGACTGAGGTGTCTCTGGGCACTGGTGACCGAATGCTTAGGGTAATGCTCTGTGAAGCCATCTCCAGCCAGCTCAGGTTTTACAGAGGCAAACTCCTCAAGGAGTTACTAGCCTATCTTTTTTCTCCCCCCAGCTTAAAACTCTGGAGAGCTTGAGGGCAGCGGGGGGTCAGAGGACAGGCTTATAGTGTCTGAGAAGAAACTGTTCGCAGCAAAGAGGAGCTCAGATTGCCTGAGCTCTCATGGGAGTCCCAAAGCTTAAGGTGGCGGTGCTTACATTTGCCTAGTGACGGAAAGAAAAGGGGCGTATCTGTCGTCCCCCCTCTTTCTGGTTCATTCTTCACAAAGAAATGAACAACTCAGGAACTTTTCTGTAAGGCAGCTCCTCCAGATCATTTTATCAGTTGGGGTTTTGAGGACTTTTTTTTTTGATGTTCCAAAAAATAAATGAAGTTTACTCTTATTTTACACCATTTACAATCCATTTACACCATCAGGAAGAACAGAGCATGGCAATGGACCCTTCACTCATGTTCAGAGGTACCGCTGTTAGAAATAACTCCTCCTTTGCACCTGGTCCTATGTATTCTGGCCTTCTTACCATGTCTGGAGGTTTTTTTTCTAGCCCTAACTCATCTTTTGATAGAGTCCATTACTGAATTTGTTTCTTCAAAGTGGGAAAAAAAAAAAAACCCTGCAGTTTTTTAGCTGCTGGCTCTGAGGAGGGGTAGGGAAATACAATTAGCAGTTAAGTCGTTATAAGCACATCAATGAATTTATCTTAAAGGTTGCAAAGGATGACTGCTCTAGGTAAAGAGGTGGCTGTGATGATTTAAGGAGTGAGTTGTAATTATTCTGTGGGACGATAAAACCCAGGAATTCCGTCCTCCGTATTGAGTGTGCGGAGAACTGTGACCATCAATTACTGCTTAATTTATTCTATTTAAGGCAAAGCTTTGACTTTGGACCTTATTGTTCTCACTTAGTGAGTTTTATTTCTTGGCGTACTTAATTGCCTTTTTTATAGTTCAGAAGGGTGCCCGGGAATCACGGCACTCATCGACTCAGCGGTTCGATAGGTTGTATTGGCAGCTGGCTCATGTAAAAAGTGTCAGGTAATGGCTCTTTTCATATGTACGTACTTTGGCGGTGGTTGATACCTTTTAGACGTGGGTATGGTGTTTGTGAAGGAGAATGAAGACTTATTTGTGTCAGAGCACAAGGAGAGAGGGGGAAGAAAGGAATGAGGCATCATATTGAAAGGTAGTCGGAGTTAGCTCGCAGGCAGACGGGCGCTTGTTGATGTCACGCTGATCCTTGCCCGGCCTGTGAATCACATCCCAGGAAAAGAATTAAATTTCCAAGAACACCCTGACAGTCAATATATAACAATGTGTGTACAAGGAAGTTTAATGGTAACAGGGAAAATACATCCATTATTCATATGATGCACTGTCTTGTTTCTGCTTTCTTCCCTTTTTTCCTTGCCTTTTGCTAGTTTCTTTGTGTGCTTTGAGGTACTTAAACTGAACGATTTTGTAACTCGATAAAGGTAGCAATAATTTCTCTCTTGTTTTCCACAAAGAGAGAAGCCCCTTTGGGCAGTAAAATTTTTTTGCAGCCCAGCTTGAAACTGTGTATAATTATTGACTAAGTATGTGAGACTGATATTTCTAGCTTTATATGAGCATCTAATGGGATCACATGGCAATTACTACAGAACTCTGTTTGATTAAAAAAAAAATCAGAGTCAAGGATCTTTGCTATTGTGTTTTCTCTAATGCTGTTTTGAATTTTCAAGTGTCTTGGGCATCACCGTCTGAGAAATGAAGATTTTTGATTAGTTTGCCGTGTACCTCATACAGAAATGAGGAATTTGAACCTTGGCTAGTGCTGATCAAGAGTGGAAAGTAATCTGAAATGGAAAAAACCTAAACCAGATTATTTGTTTGTTTTTTTCCTGATGTTGTATGAAAAGGCAAAGACAATTTCTTTTTATCTGCTCAATTAATATTCCTCACTTCTGTGTTCTGGTATGCTGGGAATAACCAGCATTGCAGTTGTGCTGCTGCTAAGAAAAGAGCTACGTTCAGCTGCAGGTTCTAACTGAATAAAATCTACAGCGGGAGCTGCTCTTTTCCAGGAGTTACTATCCACAAAAAGTTATTTTAGTAGACCTATGGATAACACAGAGGCAGATTTAATCATGGGACTGCAGAGCCTGCTTGTCTGTTTGTACCGTCTGTCATATAATTGAGTCAGTCGAGATTGGAAATTGGGAACTACCACAATTTCCTTTAAATTTTAACATATTAAACTTTAATTGGTTTCTTCATAAAGTAGAACCTAAGTTACTGATAATTGTGGTAACTACAGGCTTTAAATTGAGGTTGTAAATAGTTGTACCTGATTGTACTTCATTTAAAGTGTTAATTTTAATGATTGTGCCAGCGCAGTGTGAAATTTTAATTCAAGATATAAAATGCGAGCGCTTTTTTAGTATGTGTTACTAAACATTTATCGCTACATGCATTTGAATGATAAGCAAATAAAAACACAGCGATGGCTGCGGTTTATAACTGGTCATTAGAGCCCTCATCCATCAAAACGCAGAAGCGTGTTCATAATGGCACGATTTGCATAATTACAGTTATGAGCTTGATTTCTGAGCAGTTAAGTAGTCCTTTAAGCATACGTGGAAATGTTGATGATCAAGCTTGACGGTTTAAATGGACTATGAATAAAAACCAAAACACTCAGAAATCCGCATCTAACCTCTTGACGTGTTGGTTTTTTCTCTTTTCAAAGCGGTCAGCGAGCGCTGGCAAACTTCCCACGTGGGCGACTTGAAGTTGCCCTTGTGACTGTAATCAAACAATTGACCTTGGGTGTTCAAGGAGGGTGGAATTGGGTTTAAAATCACTGGGGCTGTGGCAGAAAAGTGTAGTTTGAGAATAGACAAGGGGGTTTGTATGTACCTACGAGGCAATGCTCCTCGGGTCTGTTCCCTGTGGCTCTTCCTGCTATTAACAACTGCTGTGAAAGAGAATTTTTCTGCCTCTTGAATTCCTCTGGTGGTGGAGTTGTAGGGTATAATTGCTTGTCACAAGCGGACTTCGGACTGGAAAAGAATTGATTAAAAAAAAGTGTAAGGGCTCGCCTGCCTTCTAATTCAAAAGGGTGGGGAGCATATGGCGCTCTCGATGGAAACTGCTAACCCTGAAACCCACAAATAGAAATGAACGGGGAATGAATGAATCCTTCCTCCTTTTGAGGCAAAAACATGTCTAATCAAACCGTTTGATATTATGAATAAAATGCAAAGGTATGTGAAATAAGTAGTGTGGTTTATCTTTGCTTTACTGTGTTTTTTTTCCTCTAGTCTGGTGCTTAGTGGACTGAAGAACTTGAAGAACCTCAGTAAAAATAGTGCTAATAAGGTTAAGATTAAAACCAAAGCCTTTTGCCTTAGGTTGAAAATTTTATCCTCTGTTATTCAAAATAGGGCTTTGAAATCCATTTGCAAATGAAGAAAAAACTCCCAATTTCATTGGATTGAAAGGACTGTTTGTGTAGACGAAGTGGTTTTCATCCGTGGTGTTCCGAGAGGCCCATTTACTGCTGTCGAACCCATGGTGTACTCTGGCGAGATTGCCCTGAATTGCTGGGTGGTAAATTTAATTGCTGGATTTTTTCTCGTAATGCCTGTAAGAGAATGTTTACTCTAGAAATAACTGCTAATTTTTACTGAGAAACGAAAAGCCAAAATTAGTTAAAATTACTATAAGTAGTTACAAACAGATGTTTAATATTTTATCTTCTGAATCCTTTTCGTTGTGTTCTGCGAAATGGAGCAAGAACTGTGAGTTCCAGGGGAATTAGGAAGAAGTGCAGTTTCATTAGTGGCTATCAAGAATTTAATGCAAGGAAAAATGACATTTTGTGGATTTTTGTTTCATTAAGTTGTAACCCAAACAGCTACGGCACGGCTGGTGAGGAAGATGAGGAGAAGGTGCTTCTCCAGCTTTACACAGGATTTGTTGGATGTAAAGGCAGCAAAAGGTTTCTATGACATATTGGAAGTTGCTTACAAGACTTTAATTTTGGTCTAAATTGCCAGGGTTCCCATTTTACTCGTCTTTCGTGTCTCTTTCTTTTAAATCCCCCAAAACAATATGTGAAGAGCAAGCTGCAGAGCTTCAAAACCACCACAAACAGTTGAGACAAAGAACCTGCTCGAGTGTGGTTCTCTTTTCGCGGTCTTTGTATCACCTTTACAAGTCTGGGAATTTCAGTCTTGTTTATTTGTTGTTTTTCATTTTTCTAGGGAGCGGCACTGAAATACTTGCCAGCTATTGTCAATGATGTGAAATTAGTATTCGATCCGAAAGAACTTAGGTGAGTAGACATCTAGATCTTTATTTATATATA
>NW_010432881.1:0-259 GCF_000710305.1 Buceros rhinoceros silvestris
ATTTCTAAATAAAGTTTTACAAAGGAGCTTCTACTTGCTGTCTGCCTCTCTCCCATGCCATTGCTCGGATCCATCACTACTTTGGTATTTCATTCCTGGGCATCGTGAGGCAAGGACGCCAGGATGGCCCATCCCCGGCCCTCAAAAGTCATAAACAGGCAGCAAAAACCTTACAAAAGGATCAGCTAATTTTTTTCTTGCTTGGCTCACACTGTCCAGCCTGGGCTGGGTTTTTGCAGAGAGAGCGAGCAGGAGGCAG
>NW_010432881.1:380-5110 GCF_000710305.1 Buceros rhinoceros silvestris
CGTGCGGGGCCAGCAGGAAGGAAGACGGGCGGTGAAGCAATCCCTCCGCCGCAGGCGAGCGTTACCAGCTGCTGCCACATTACTACCAGCACATTATTTGCAGGCCCCCAAAGGCTCTGACAATCTTTTCCCCTCTTTCAGGGAGGGGTACAGTGTGGGAAGCAGGCTGCTGGGGGCAATGCTGCTTCCTCTTCTCACCCCAACGGGGTTTGGCCACAATTTAATAGGCAATAACAGCAATTCCTCTTTTTCTTTTTTCTTTCAAGAAAGAAGTTGTTGTCACAGCAATGTGCACAAACACTTTAAAAAACAACTGAGCTGGTAACTTTAGTTAGAGAGTGTTCACAGGCTAAGCAGTCCATTGAACAAGTGTGTGTGTCTATACATATATATGTCTGTATGTAACTAGAGCATTGATCTGCTGACAGTGGACAACACCATACCCATAGCATGGAGCTGGTGTACAGGAATCGTACCACAGCTATTTTCTTGTCTTTAATTCATCCAATTTATAGAGTCATTAAAACAAGATCTTTTGGAGCATCCATCACTTTTATAAAGCATCCCCCAAACAGCTGCTAATGTGCCCCAGCTGCTAACGTGCCCCAGCAGCCAACACTTGCTTTTAAAGTTCCTGGGTGACATTTCCCCCTGGGTGAATGAGGAGAGCCCCTCTGAGGCTTCATTCTGGGGGGCGCGGGGAGCCCTGCACAGTCATAGCCCCATGCGCGGGACACCAGTGTTACCCCCACAGCCAGGCTGAGCAAAGCCCCTGCAGCTGGTGTTGGGCCGGCTTCCACCCTGGGTGCTGGGACAAGGCGCGGGATGTGCGTGGGGCAGCGTGTGGCTGCTGGGTGTTTATCTGGGGTCAGGCGATCGCAGCTGCACAGCTGGTTTAACCCCCGTCCCGTGTCCTGCTGCCAGCCGGGCAAGAGCTGATAGATCTGTTTATCTCTCCCTCCCACCTCTCAGCCCTCGCCTCCCGCCTTCCTTTGCCAGGACAACTCTCTTTCCACCTCCCCTTCTGCTTTTTTTCTTTCTTCAGTTAAAACGTCTTTCATGGCCACATGGCCTTTGCTGTGCAAAGGGAAGTACATCCTTAAGGTGAAGGTTTCAAACCAAGCCCCGCGCATACATATATTTAACATACAAGTCTATAGGTGACAGAAAGGGCTGTGAAGTTGCCGATACCACCCGCTCTGCAGTGGGATGGTCAACGTGCTTCACTCCTGATGGATCCCAGCAGTGGGGAGACCCTGGGAGCCGGTCTGCTGGGACAGGGTCCAAGGACATGTCCCCAGCTGGGTGGCTGGTGGCCCCATATTGGCCATGCTGGAAGGCGGGTGCTCCTTCCTCTGTGGAGCGTCTGGACCTAGCTGCTCCTTGGCCACCAAAATGCAAATGTCACAAAAGGTAGCAGACATCATCTGCTTTTTTTTTTCTTTTTTAAACTAATTTTTAAAGACTTCCCACTCTTGTCTTCCAATGGAAAATTTCATTTCCCATTGAATGGTTATTTTTTTTTATAACCATGTTATGCTGCAAGTGTTGATGAGCACTGCTCTGTGGATTTAAATATATGGGGATAAAACCCCAATCTGACCTGTTTTTTGGGGGGAAAAGCACCTTAGGGTCCTGGTCTCCACTGGACAGAAATGATGGGCACAGCAGGAGGGCGATGGCTTGGGTGTTTTGGGTGGCACTGCCCTTGGCTTGGACAGCACTGAGGTTCATCTCTCTCTGGTGGCATCACAAGGTGGTACGGGTTCTGGTCTGTCTACTACTCCAGGAAATTTTCTGGCAAATAGTGGTTTCTTTACAAACTTGGAGCAGGTGCTTCAAGTATACAAAGGTATTTTTTTCACTCATATTTCTAATGTATCCCAGGAACTTGCTGATATTGAGGCTCCTGGTGCCAGAAAATTCCCCTTACCATTTCCTGGATGGCACTAGGGGCAAGTACAGAGGGATTATTGCATTGATATAAAATTGAATTTAAAAAAAAAAAAGGAGGTAGGAGAGATGTGTATGTCTGAGACAATGAAACGAGAAACACGAAACCCCAAAATAACCCAAAATTTGGTCAGCTTTTATTTTCAAGCCTCATTATCTGGTTTTAATTACAGCCTTTCTGGCAAAGCCGTGTTGAGGGCAGCCTGCACTGGCAGCCCTTCCTGGGAACCCCACCGAAGCCAAGAGCGGGGACCTGCTTCGTTAAGGGCATTCCCACATTATGGAATTAAATATGCTCAGAGAAATGACAGGACCCAAACATTCCCACTCTGGCAGACAATGAGAAAGCTTCACCTCTTCGCTATTACAGGCCAGAGACAACAGGAGGGAATAATTTATGGCTCTCTGGGACTGCTCGACGAGCTCCTTATCCCGGAGCTCGTCCCCGATTTTCCCACCACCACACAAAGGCTGCAGCTGGCCAGCGGTACCCAGGGGACACCGCGCTGTCACACGTGGCAAGGGGATGAGCAGCGAGCTGGATCTTCTTTCTCCTCCCAGCCCTTTTCTTCCTCTCTGGTCCTCTCTTCACCTGCCCTGTTGCCTTATTTCTTGCTCCGGTTTTGTTTTTTTTTTTTTCAGTTTCCATCCAAAAATTGGTGCTGGGGTGCAGGAGGAGCTGGAAGAGTTCTGTGGCTCAGCAGTGTGGGGAGGTGGATGGGACAAGATCAGGATGCTGTGAGATCCCGGGGGCTCAGGAGGGGGGGACGCACATCAATGATAGGGACGCAGGAAACCTCCCATGGTGGGTCTGGCAGGCACTTCCAAACTTCGCCCCCTGGTAGACATTGCTTTTCCCCTGCTCTCAGAGTATTCTCAGCCGCCCCAGTGACCTTTCTGGGGAACAATTTACTATTGTGTTTTGGTGAAACTTGGCCTCTATTTTTACACTCTGTTTTGCTGATGCGAGTGCAGGGAGCGAGACGGGAATCCAGCAGGAAATGGGAGGGAGCGTCTGGAGCGCGGTTAAAACTGCCCCGGCACTTTGATGTGCTGGGCTGAGGCAGGCCAGCAGCACGAGGTGGGGCTGGGGGCTTTGCTCCATGCCCACCCCTCTGGTAAATCCTGCAAGGCATCAGCTTTTCTCAGCTGTGCCAAGGGGCGAGCGGGTCCTGCAGCAAAAGGCTTTTGGCAAAGAGGCCAGCAAAGCCGCAATGGTACTGTGCTCCTCGGAGCGTGCACAGTGCAAAAATCAAAGGTAGCTTTCTGCTGGCATCGTGCTGCTTAAAGGACACTGGAAACAAGGGGAGGCGTCTTGCTGACTGGGCTGGGAGAGGTTTGGGTACTTGTCCAAGGGGAAGCCATGGCAGAGCAGCCTGGGTTGTATCATGTGAAATGAACAGGCTGACAACAGGTGGAGGCGGCAGGTCTTTGTGTGAGCTGCTGTCAAGCCATGGTCCTCCCTGATGTGGGACCCTAAGCTGGGCTTGGGGCAGTGAGTGGCTCCAAAAATGCCAAATATCACAGCGTAGGGTGTAGGAGCATGGCTGCCCTCATGCCCTGTTCATCCTGTGACTGTGGCAGGGAACACCAGACAATCTGACTCAGAGGTATAGCTGGGGAGATGGCTGAGCCCCAGGGAAGCCCTACCTTGCAGCTGTCCTGCTTCCACCTCTGTCACCACCTGCAGCACAGCCCCCAGGGCAGCAATAGCATCCTGCTGCCCCAGGGCTTGGCGAGAGGCAAAGTGCTCCTTTGTGCCTGAAGGGTCCAGCCATGGTCTCACCCACTGCCTTTCCAAAGCTGCCTGGGAGGGTATGTGAGCCAGGGGACACTTTGCAGCAGCTGTCCCATCTCCAGAGCACTTCACTTGCACCCCACCAGTGATACACATCCCTTCACGTGTGGTGGAGCTGAAATAAACCACATCAACATCCTCCCAGTCGTGTATCTTGCAACTATCCAGCAATGCAGCACTGTTCCTCCAAGCTCTTGGTCTGCACCGTCCCTGGGAATGGTGTTGAAACGGGAGCAGGAGGTCCTGTCCTCAGAGGTGCATCCACAGACACAGTCCTAAATGCCCCTATTTGGATGGGTGTGAACATGCAGTCCTGCATGTGACTTCAAGCCACCCAGGCCCATGACATGCTCACACGTGCATGTCCCCTGCCCTTTGCATGCTGCCCCGCTGGTTTTCCCCACTCTATAAAACACCAGGGTGGTTTTGCTTTTGGCTGCATCAGCAGAAATAACTCCTGAGCTGTGCCCTGCCTCATTCTAGCAATCTCTGAGCTGCTTTTCCCCTTCTTCTACGTCAGGTAGCACCAAACCATCCCAAGCAGGTACAGAATGCTTTTCCCCGGGTGTTTTCCAGGGTGGCAGCAACGGCTTAGCTTGCCCAGTGTGCCAGAAGCAGCAGCCGTTGCTCCTATCTCGGCAGGTGCTGGGCGGGAGGGCTGTCTGCCCGGTCCCCGGGGGCAACCCTCCAGCTGGCTCCATCGCCGCTCCAAGCTGCCCCTCACTATCTTGCTGCACGCAGGCATGGGGGGCTGGGGATAAAGTCCCGCAGCCGCACACCCCCCAGCCCTCTGGATAGAAGCACGAAGGGCGTGGGAGCGTGTTTTGTCCCCTCCAGCGCTGATACGCTCCCAAGGACGGCGGCGTTTCCCCGGGGACGGTGACATTCAGCACCTGCATGCTTGGGTCCGCTCTCCTGCGGTCTTTGCCCTCACAGAGCCGTGTCCTGACGTGGGTCCCGGCCGACCTGTCCCATGCGG
>NW_010432882.1:0-421 GCF_000710305.1 Buceros rhinoceros silvestris
ATATCAGTATCATATAATATCAATATATATAAAAATTATAGTTTATAGTGGTTAAAAGAGCCCAAACTCCTTTTCTTGTATGATCAGGCCGGTTTAAGGGCTGTGTTTGCATTGTCGTTAATACTGATTAATGGTTATGTTGGAATGGTTGTTAGTATTCATTTGTGGTTTTCTAAACCTACATAAGGAATCTGGCAGGGGCAGACATAGATAAGTAGACATCTAAGAATTGAGGACAGAAAACATGTTTTCACAGCTACATCAATCAGGAGCAAGGTGCCCAGGATATTCATCCTCAATCTGTTCTGCTGGATATGTAGACACTAACTTGGTGCGTTTAGGAGACACCTATTATTCTGCATGTCTTTTATTCTTTCCATGCATTCTGCTGGCTCCTTGTTCCTCTGCCACAGGCATGACA
>NW_010432882.1:521-3810 GCF_000710305.1 Buceros rhinoceros silvestris
TCTTTCAACCTCTCCACCTTGCCTTCAGAATACCAGAATTATCCAAGTTTTTCTTGCCTTCTATGAGCACATGAGGCCGTAGGACAGCACGGATGGTCTTCCACAACCATTTATAATTTTAGTGCTCCATCAATGTTGTTGTCCTCTGCAGCCCCAGATGCATCTCTGGTCAACCACGCTACTTCCACTGCTCCCTAATCACAGGGATGAAGGCAGAGAGGTTATAGCCATGGCACGTGCTGTGTTCCTGTTCACACACCAGGACTCCTTCCTAGCATGACTCTCTTCACTATCTCAGGACACCGGGCAGGTCTCATTGTTTGATAGTTTCACCAGAAGCAGAGCTTGCAGCTCTCTGGGGCAAGGCAAACTCATCTGCTGTAACTTCCAGCCCACGGACTTTGCAAGTTCCTGGTCTGCAGGAGCACATGCGAGCTCTGCCATTCGTCTGCTCAGCACCACCAGGGCTGTCTTGCTTACACAACCTTGCTTAAATCACAAACCCTTCTGGGCTTCCGGAATAAGAGTCAAAAGGCTGAGTTTGAATATTAACAAAGTGCTCTGCAGCGCGTAAGGTAGTCAGTCAAGGCTCAGCACAATGTGCTGTAATTAGGTTACAAGAGTTTGGAAAAATCATTTATTTACTGTTATCACTATTTAGGAGCTGGCACTGGTGGGAACAATAGTACCGCACCATGTCTTGCATCCTACGGCTCAGACGGCAGTCCCTGTTCACCTTGTCCTGACGGCGAATCCTGCCAACCCGAAACAAGGTGCAATCTGACTCCTCGGTGTTGTTTAAATCAGGCTCTGAGTACACAGTTCAGTAAACAAAGGGCTAGATTGGCTAGAAAAACAGAATGATTTAACAAAATGAAGGAATCCACATGTTTATGTGGTTGTGTTTCCGTGAGCACGTCGCAGGACAGAAAATATTTAATCAGGGCTTGTATTGGTAGTGACATTAGACTGCAATCAACTCACATTTATCAGATGTACTTAGATACATGGGTTTTATTTTAAGTCCATCCTGAGTCATAAAAAAGCCTTTCCAGAAGACCTTGGAAAATCTTACATCATGCAAGTGCAGCCAATAGTTTAAAGGTAATTACCTCTTGATCATAAAGGCAGCTAATAAAAGGAATACAGATATTTGGATGCATTTTTCACGAAAGCTACTCTCATATAAAAAGATACTGCTATACTTATAATGATCAGTCTTGAAAAATTTGTTATGATTAATGCTTTTGTAAGGGGTATGCCTGAAAGAGATAAGGGATATGACACAAGTGAAGAATTTCCTCAAAATCTGTGGTACTTTGTAATATCGCTTCAGGATTGAGCTTTAAGCCCCAGAAATTCATGGCTTTATGGTGTTACAAAGACCAAGCATTTAATTTCCATTGACAGCCAGACTGGATGACCCAAAAGTACCCACTCCAAGCACATCATCTGTGTGACCATTTTTTCATGCAAATGTCTTGGGAAATGAGAGAGGGAAGATATTTTTGAGATATTAAGGAGAGTCTGATATGGGCTGATTAATTTCCTGATCTTTCTTTGGAAGATCACCTCCCCAGGCCTCCAGCTCTAGATTTTTAGACAGCTGACTCCATTTCCCCCACGTCCCTTTGCCCAGCCTGGAAAATTAGACAGTTGTGTTTGCGGAGGCTCCCAGCTGCCATTGGCCCCATCCTGAGGAGTGTTTCCATCCTCACCCTTCAGGGGGGAACCCTGCTGGAAATCCTGCTCTTATTTTATACTCCTTCTGTTTGCTCTAAATTCCCTGCTTCATAGACTGTGACAACTGGACGGTAAACATGGGCAGTTCCCCTTTCCCCTGCTGTTCACCAATTCACCCAAATGCTTGTTCTTGTGCCCAGGATTATAGCTGTTTTCCCAGTCCCAATGCTACCCTTCAGGCAGACCAGTATCTTGTTGCCTTATCTGCAGTGGCATTTGCATGAAGCTCAGTGTGGGGGAGATGCCCTTAGCTTCACCCAAAAGACTTTCTCATTTCACTGCTCCAGCCCAGCACTCCAAGCCCCATCGGTGACTCAGTGGGAATGATGCCAGCTATTGAGAAAGAAGCTTATTTCCTGGAGCAAATTTGCTTTCCAAGACGGCCTTTATCCTAAACTGATTAGACGCAGTATTTTTAGCTTGTTTGATCTGGCACGATCAGAACCTAAAGCAGTCTGTAAGGGAACAGAGGGGAGCATCAGCTCTGGCAGCAGGTGCTGTGGCCAGGGCTGTTCCCCAGAGGTTGCTGCAAAAGAAGGTGCCACCTCCCCTGGACTGGAGGGTTTTCCCATTGCTCTTACTGCTCTCTGGCTGTGAAATGACTTGCACATGTGGCTTTGGGATTTGTGGTTTTGCATATTTTTATGCCAGCTGGAGGAAGTACAGCTCTTTATATCAATAATGTTGCAAATAGGAGGTGCAATAGTGGGCACTTCGGCATCCAAAGACAACCATGAGCCAGATGACAGCTCTGGGTGGACAAGCTTTCCCTCAGGTTTGGCATAGGGAACAAATAAGACTCTTTTTTACTGACAGATATGGCTGAAAAAAAAAAAAGGGAGACTGAAATCATAGGCCGTATGCAAGTCACAGCTAAGCCACAGGAACCATGAGGCTTCCCACTGTACAAGCAGAGGACAAAGTATCAGCCACAAGCATCGTGTGGTGGAAGAAGAAATGTAGGAGCTGGGGGTCAACTGGCTGAGAGACGTTTGTGGATCATCCCAGGAGTCCGGAGCTGATGGGTCTGGGACTGTGAGCGCAGAGATACAGACATCGTTACCTGGTCTTTGTTTCACCAAGTGATAAATGAAAATTCATTCAAATGCTCCATTTGTGGTTGGGTTTGTTTGTTGGTTTGGTTTGGTTTGGTTTTTTTGCTGGATCTCTCAGCTGCCATTCTTGTAAACCTCCCCAAAGAAGCAGTGTTAATAAATAATGTCACAGCTGGAATTAGCTCATAGTCCTCAATTACCACTTTCCTACTGCTGCTTTCTGCTGAGCAGACATCATGACAGGTCAGGCCACCCGCTGATTTGCAGGTGGAGATTTTATTATTTCCCTATGTCAGTCTGCAATCAGGTAGATAGGAAGGATACTCAGGGGTGTGAACGCAACAGAGGGTGCTGTGGGACTTTTTAACAGCATGAGAAAAATCTCGTTTGTAGATGGAGAGAGGGCTGAACAAGACAATGTTTCATTTCTGCTTACAAGTGAATTTTACCTTTCATTTGTCCTACTTGTATTTATGATAAGAGTAATTTTA
>NW_010432883.1:0-1804 GCF_000710305.1 Buceros rhinoceros silvestris
TGCTGCCAGCTCCAGGGCGGGTTCAGTGCCGCAGTCACGCTGTTCTGGGGGAAGGTTTGACGAGGAATAGTGGGGAACAACCAAAGTTATAAGGTGTGTGAGGCTGGAGGGTGTTTGTTTCCTTCAAGCTCCGCAGTCCTCACTCAGCCCCAACCGCCTGCCACGCCGCCGCGACTTCTCTGCCTGCAGCCAAGGCGTCGCAGCTTCGTGGAGAAACACTGGCGGTGTGAATTGCCAAAACCATCACGGATCGTCGTTAACCCTTTTTTTAAAGCAGCGTGCAGAGGAATTGTTGTTATTAAAGCTTAGGGGGCAGGAAGGTGTTCAGGGGGTGGGAGGGGGCTTTGGTAGCCGAGTCTTCTCTCCTGTCCATGCCTCAGCGACTGCAGTGCCCCTCACCTCGTCGCTAAACATAAATGCTGCTCGTTTCTCTGCAGCTCTGACTGTCGGTTCTGCCCTCAGCACGGGTCCAGACTTGCCAGGATCCTGTTCAGCCCGGCCCCGCAGCGTGCTTTGGGTCAGGCCTCCTCCGCGCACGCTCCGTGTCGCTGAAAGGAGCACGATGTCGTGCCAGAAGAGGTAACTGGAAGCCAAGTTTCTGATGTTTTTCCTGTAAAAGCTACTTGTCTGTTCAGGGCCATGTGTCCTGCTGCTGCGGGAGTGTCCCCTGCTCTTCCAGTGCCCTGAGCTACACCTGTTTCTCGAAGACAAGACCCTCGGAGGATTTATCTGCAGCTGGGTTAGGGTGGGCAGCTGGGAGGAGGTTACGTGTGGTGACGTCTTCACTTCATTCACATACACCCAGAAAATCTGTCTCGCGAGTGCCTCCGGACCTCTAGGTGTGATGAAGACCGTTCCCTCTGGTTCCTCATCGATCAGCAGAGTGTGGGCAATTTTCTTTTTGCTAAATTTAGGTGGGCATCAGGTGTTTGAACTCTTTGGCAACACCCAGCAGTGCTGGTCGCTTTAGTTTGCTCATTCAGAGGTTGTCTGGCTTTGTCTGCGTGAGGCATAGGCTGAAGGTGCTCGGTTTGCCCAGAGTGTCACTGTGACCATCTCCCCAAGCAGCGGCCTCACGCCACCACCTTTTATCTACGGTGGGGAGTATCTGCAGGTCAGGAGTTCTCTGACGCTGTGGTGACAGGCACGGAATAAAGCCTGAGAGTGGAATGGTTTGGGGAGGTCCACGAACAGCCAGGAATAACGGGATGACATTTAGCAAAGGAAAGTTTCAATACAGAGGAAAATGTGCTCCCCTGGGGTGGGGTCAGCTGGGGAAGAGCTCAGTGGGGAGGAGCGGTGGAGCCCCGTGCTTGAGTCATTCCGAGTGGACAGGAAAAAAGCTGTGGAAAATGTGCTGTCGGGAGCAGCCTTGCACTGGCAGGAGCTGATGAACCGGGTGACCTCAATGGCATTTTCCGTTTCCCCATTTATGTGACATGGAAGGTGATATATTTTGGCTACCACCCTGTACTGCAATGAATAACGCCCGGCTGGCATGGGCCTGCTCTGAACTGCGGGCAAAGTGTCCTTGAGGAGACCCGCAGCAGCTCTGGGAGAGGAGCCCTCAGAGCCCTCGGACCCCTCAGAGCCCTCAGAGGTTTTCCTCTGCTGGTGGGGTTGGGTTGAGGGTCATGATTTCTGTCCTGCCCAGGTGTCCTTGTCACTGAACAGGGTCCTGAGAAATAAAACAACCCTCAGCATTGATAGCACGTGTGCTGCCCTCTCTTGACTGATGCGATCGCCTCTTGCCATGTCCAGGTCAGCAGCAGACCCTGTGAATGCCGCTCCCCCCCCCCGCCCC
>NW_010432884.1:0-7305 GCF_000710305.1 Buceros rhinoceros silvestris
GGGTTCCCACAGTGAGGTTATGTCTTAAGCTGTGTCTTCAGGAGTGCGGTGTTGACGTTTTCCAAAGGCGTTTTGCTAAATGATCTGTGACGGTGTTATAATTAAAGATTTAGCCATTTCAGTCTTTGAACTGTGAGGCAAATCCTGTGCCAAACTCTTTATTCTTGTGTTTTAACGATGCAAAAACATTTTCTTAGCTTTGTTCTCATATATAGAGCATGAAATTACTGCAGTTCCGATTGTCCCAATGATGGTGCAAGCCTCTGTACTAGCTCATAAATTTCTGATCAGGTCATAAGCACTGTTTGACGCTTTTGGAACTACAGAATGAACTTCAGGAAACCCTGCCAGGCAGCTGCACAGACTGAAAACTTGAGATAGTAGCCACAAATTCTCACAAAAAATCACAGCATCTTAAGATCGGCAAAGTGTAGCAAACGGCTTCGCTGAAGGCCAAAGAAGAGGTGAAGACCAGAGTCGCTATATTAAAAATCTGTTGTTCAGTGCAGCTGCAGCTTGGCTGCAAATACTTTTCCTTGTAAATTCTTTGCTTTGACCAATTACGATTCCATAGAGTAATTTCCTCCATGAAGTTTAAGACTTAAACAGTTGTCCAAGGCAATTAACCCTGAGGCTTTATAATTTTGTACATAAACATTTGTGTGCATGTATGCGATTCAGTCTTGTGTAATGGTTTAAAAAAAAAATGCCAACTGTCTGTTAACGTTATGAGCACCAGACTTTTGTGACAAACAACATTCTTTATGACAAACATAACATCACCTCTTAGTCTAAAAGGTTTGTGTGCTCCACATCTGACTTGGAGTGACTCTCAAGTGTGATTTTAGGATAGCATGGGCTTGCAAATAAAAAGTATAGGTAGCCACTAAGGACTGAGACTTATTTTTTATTATGGTGTTGGTTATAACTGAGTATTTGTATGGTTGATCAAGTTTGCTTTTCCTTTTTAAAGTCTCAGAAACTTTCTGTTTTTAAAAAATTTTAACACTGATTTCAGGAACGTTCACAATTTCATCTAAAAGTGTTTTCTTAAGTAAGATAACAGTCCTTCATTCATGTGGATCTTGTTGCCTTTTCTGTGTATCCTGCAATTTTTCAACTGTCGTGTTCATAGATTTTTAGTGAAAAAGGATTTGTATGCCTGTATTCATATATATTTGAAAAAAAATAATTTGGGTAGATATGCATTCAGAGCAAGCGTACATAAGGCATATTTATGAAATAATTCCTTCTAAAACATCTGCATTTTCTAACAGGTCTTTGAATCCAAATGTGAGAATCAACATCTACGTATAATCTAATTTTCTTATATGATTCCATGCAGGTTCCTGCTATTCAGCAGAAAAGAACTGTAGCGTTTCTAAACCAGTTTGTGGTTCACACAGTGCAGTTCCTTAACCGCTTTTCTACTGTTTGTGAAGAGGTACGTTTATTTCCTAGCTGTCAATTTATACAACGAAGAAAATTCTAGAAATGAGAACCATTCACTTCAGTATTTCTGATGCAATAATACTGGTAGCTTAAACCAAAAAATTTAGTTTGCTTTCTGTTCAAGGTTTCTCTTGAGTAAGTGCTTAAGACAGATTTTTTTTTTTTTTCCCCCAAGATGATTACCCACATGAACTGCTGATTATACCACACTTAATCCTGTTTCCTTAAACTTTCGCATTTGGCGCAATCTTTGAAGTATTTGATGGAATTTGTCTGTCTGTGGATATCATCTCGTTTTGGAAGAAAGATGATGCCATGTTCCTATGGTGCTGAATCCATTTTGACAGTCAGTATCTCTCTCACCTGTGTTCTGGGATACTGCATCAAAACTCGCCTTCACATTTTACCACCTTTAATTTAAAAGGGTGATACACTAAGCTCTGAACATAAATAATTTTGATGTGAGAAAAGGACATTTTTGGCAAATGATTAGTATGGAACATGAAGTGGTTAATTTTGGTGTCTTGTAAATGAGGAAAAATAAAAAACATTTAGTGTTAGCAAGTTTTTGTGATTGCTTTAGTGTCAGCAGAAATATATGAGACTGACAGGACTAGAGTGGTCCACAGAACAGGGCAAGAGCACTTCCTCCCTTGTAGAAAGTGTATTTTGTAATGTGGCTTTGTGCATAACCTTTTTGTTATTAGTGGGGTTTTTGTAACTGTTCAGTAGTTTATTCAACAAAGACTACTATATAGGCCTAGCCAGCAGGGCCAAGGCAGCAGTCAGATCCAATTAGACTAAGCCATGTAATCTGAGAAGTTCTGTTGTTAGTAAAGTTTTGACGCCAGACCCATGACAAGTATAAAATTCGGCTACCACATCAACATAGGGAGCTTCAGAGGAAAAAAAAAGGGGGGCGGGTTCTAGATTTTTAAACTTTTTGTAACTTGATATGTGGGGCAGAGTAACTGCCTGGTGATGCTGTTGTCAGTTGTCCAAAAGTCAGTTGTTACATGATCTTAATCTTACCTCTTACAAAGGCTCTATGGAAATCAGAACACATACATTTAAAGCCATCTTGGGCACACAGCAACTCTGTGAAGTCTAGTTAATAAAACAGTTATTAGTTAACATAAACGTGTTGTTACCCAAGAGATTAAATAGTTACTTTATAAACTCCTTGAAAAGTTTTTTGCATTTATGAAGTACAGTAGTGTTTTTAATGTGAAAGGTTCCAGTCTAAAACACCAGAAGCCAAGAAATTCAAAATTAGGGTTGACACCATCCTAATTCTAAATTTCTTGGCTCTTATCTAGTCAAACTGACCCGTAAAGTTATATAACTGTCTTTTGTACATCTTTCATGCTCAGCTACATGTAGGGCACATAGGTCCTTTCAGTAGGAGCTAACTCCACTTCATGAACAAAGAACCATCTGTAAACAAGTCACTGCACTATCCAAAAAGACTAACTCCTGTCAGTCTCTTTTTACTTTTCCTAGCATATTGGCAGAGCTGCGATTTTCTTAGGGTGTTAAAGTTCTGCTTCAGAGCCAGGCAGAATCTTGCCAACATGCCAGAAGGCTGTCAGGGTGGTACGTATCTGCCAGCCAGCATGCTAGCCAGCTTCACTTGGACAGGTCTGGTGGAGTATGGTAGTGATTAGTTAAAAGAGTGACAGTTCTTCTAAAGTAATTTAGAAAAACTTAAGTTGTATTTAAAAAAAAAAAGTGTCAACATTCAATTGAGTTGCACATGGAGCATATAAAGCTTCTGGTTTGTTCTGGTTCACTGTGAATTTTGACTGTAGAGGACTTTCACTCACCTGCTGTATTCTTTACTCAAGTTGTATACTTTGTGTTTACTCAGTTACGTACACACACATCACATCTTTTGGTCTTCCACATTTGGGAAGAGCTTTGAGGAAATGTTTTGGTGACTGTAAGAGTACAATATGGCTACCATTATTCTTCAGTTGCCCCAATTTACCCTGTTTACTTTGGTTTTCTTTTGTACATAGTCTGGCTTCATTTCTGTCAGTCATTATTTGGGAAAACTAACTGCCTAGTAAAATTATCTAAAATTTGAACCACTGTAACTACTGTACTAAAAAGGGATGTCATTGCTTCATTTATTTCATAAAGTTATCATCTCACACTCTACTCTGCCTTCAGCAAGTAGAAGACAGAAGTGATTTTGTTTAGCTAGATGTGAACTGGTTTATACATACAAGTGGCCTAAGGGAGTGTTTTAACATCCTTATTGTTTTCTGTTCTAGAAATTGTCAGCACTCTCTCTCCGTATCCAACAAATTGAAACAACACTCAATATTTTGGATGCGAAGGTTTGTATTTATACAGTCTTTGTCTTCTAATAGTGACAGCCTCCTAGATTACATGAACTAGCTTCCTTTTTGTAGTCTGAATTGATAGTTGCTTTTTCATAATGATTTGAAGGAACTAATACAAAATGCTCACGTGGCAAATTCTCTCTTTGCATGCCTTGCCGCTTACATTGTGTACTATTTGAACATGTAGTTGATATGGAAGAAAGGAACCAACAGGACCTAGCAGAAATGTTGGTTTGTCTTTGTTAAGCATATTGAACAGGAAGGGAGCACTTGGGTCTTGAAAGGGCAACTGAACTTTATGGCAACTTACGTGTGTTGATTTTATTGCAATGGTTGGCTTTAAAAAATTGAGCGAAGTTTTCTGATATTAAAATATGCAAGTTCTCTTGTAGCACGGAATTGGATTAGCCATGCAAACTCTAAGAAAGTTTTGCCCCATTTGTAAAGCAAAAATGTCTTTATAGGTGTTACTGGACTATTAGGATTTCAGCTGGTATAACTAGAGAGATGCCTTGTAAACCTTATGGTATTGGAATGTGACCTGAATTGGATCTAAGGCAATGTCTGATGTATCTTCTTTAGCTGAAATGACAGAAGGATATAATCTGTAGTCATGTATTATCATTTAATTTGCTAAAGGGGAAAAACAAAACAAAACCAAATCTCAAAAGAAAAATACCACACTCTGTAAAGTCTTAACCAGTCTTTCATTCAATAATGATGGAGACAATTTTGGTTGGCTTTTCTGGGAGCTGGAGTAGGACATTTTGAAACCATTCATTAAGGTCTTTGTGAAAAAAAAATACTGTAGTAGTACAGACAATGCTTACTAACACTTATTTTAAATTTCAAAATATTTAAGAATGATCAGTATTGATAATTTTTGCAGAATTCTGCTTAATCATGTTAAATAGAATTTTCGTCAAATAGTTATGCAGCATATTTAATATGCACTCTCAGTATTTTCTTAAAAGAGAGTGAAAGGTGTAGCAAAACTGTGACCATTCATCCATCTGTTAGGTAATAGCACTGTTCTTGTCACAATTTCTTCCACTGTAGAGGAGGTAGCAGAGAAGATGGCATGGCTCTTGTGTGCTTGGTAAGTGCAGTAGCAGTATGCTGGGAAGATGTTAAAGCCTTTCCTGCACTGCAACTCTGTGTTAACAGCGAAAGCACCAATGGCGTGTTTGGGGGATTTTGTTGTAGAAGCCATCTGAATAGAAAAATCTTTTTTTGCCAGTGAAAATACCAAAGCTAGTGATAAAACGTTATGATTTTACTAATGTGAAACCTACCTGGGTAATATATGTGAAGTAGCATACTGCATTTTTTTTGTACACATAGATTTATGATATGCTCCTTGCTTATTGGATGATGTTTTGTACCTTCAGTTATCCTCTATTCCTGGCCTAGAAGATGTCAAATTTGAAGTGTCCAGTGCAAATGTGAATGGCGTTACAAATGGTCCTGTGGCACAAGCTACTATGGATCAACAGACAACTGTATCACCTCAGTCTGGAGTAAGTAATGAAGCATAACTAATATATTGCAGGAAAATACATCCTCATTTCGTTTCTAGTCTCATTTGAAGTAGATGGAAGAAGCAAGTCTATTTGAAGAGAGCAATCAGCTGTAAAGATGTAAAACTACGTTTTTACTAATGAAACTGTTTTAACGAGTGACTTAAAAAAGCATATACCCTTTCTTGAATATGTGGCTTAAATAATGTGAACTAATTCAAATCTAATGGTAAATACCTCCTTCCTCTTCTTGAATCACACTGAAATATGAACATGAATTACATCTGGGTACTGGGAAGGTCCTGAATGAAAGTAACTGTTCAAATCGCATAATTCCAACCCTTTTCTCCTTCCTTTATAATGTGAGCTTTCAGATCAAATTGGAGTTTCTGGCATGCTTTATTTTGAAGACATTAGAGTGAACATTTTCTATATACTATCATCTATCTACAGAAAATACCAGCTTATTATAAGTGATCAACATTAACATCCTATCCCTGCAATTAATTTTTTGTTAGGTTTTGTGTACGTGTGTGTGGTTGGTTATTTTTTTTAACCCAGACTTAAATCCTGTGATCACAAAGTGAGGCTTTCTGGCTTATTTGTAGATGGAGTTCTTTCCCCAGTTTCCTGTTAGTTTCTTTTCTTGGAAATCTCCAATTCCAATCTCTGCTTGTTCTCTTATTTGGTGGAATTTGCTGTGGAGCACCAATAGCTGGAGTACTCTGCTGCTTTTCCCTGCCAGTTAAGGACTGTAAGTTTGATTTGCAGCCAGAAACACAGGGGACAGAATGAACAGTTAGCATTGCGTGTTACAGTCATGTAGGAGAAGGACTCCCAATTATTTTATTTTCCTTAAAATGTTCCTCTTCTCAGCTATTAAAGCAGGGACAGATATTTCTGAAAGGAGGTTTCCAGTGCTACTTTCAGTGGTTAGTTTAATAGCAAATACACAGTTTTCTAATGCCTTTTAAATAGCACTATAGCTTCTTGCCATTTTTCTTTTTTTTTAAATTAATTACTCTCAAGGATTCTTTGATTTCATTATGTTATCCTTTAGGTTAACGGTTTCTACTTAAAACTATAGTTTAAAGGTTTATGACCTATATGAAACATTTGGCAGGGAATCAAATATTTTGAGGAAAAGCTGCTTTGCACCACTAGGGGAGATATATAGATACAGTCCTTAAAAAATTGTTCTTTATAAAGAGAGCATTTAAACTTAGTGCACTTTTATTCATTAAATACAACAAACTTAACAGGGCTATTACAAACTTCTTTGTTTTTTCATGTATTTTGTGATATCTTAAAATTGTTCTAAGAGTAGAAAGTCACACTTGTTACACTGAACAACAAAATTGCTGGGGCTTGTCTGTTCATAACCTTGGAAATCTCTAACACTTTGAGTGTAGATCAGAATAAGCTTCGTGAAGAATAGTGGCACTTCACCCTTAAATTACAAATTTTATGGATAGAAATCTCTCCGTGCTTCTGGTCTACATATCAAACCATTAAGTGTTACCTTCTTTGTATACAGCAGAACAACGTACAAGAAGGGTTACAGAAAACAGAAATAGTAACAGAAAATGTCAGAACTGTGGCCAAGGATCCAAGATATGCCAGATATCTCAAAATGGTACACGTGGTAAGTCAGTTCTCTTATCATTCTATGGGTACTCCATTATTTTTAGGTGGAACGTCACAAACAGCTGTAAGTGAACATTAAATGTCTGAAGACATATATTGCAACAGTATCTTTAAGCTAGGATAACATAATTTCTAGTGTATCTCCTCTAATAAAAGAGTTGATGTAATATATTGCCTCAGCTTCAGGCAAGATCCTTCTACAAAATTCTGCCAATATATTTATGAACTGAAGGTGTGAAGATTTGATTTGTAAATGCAAAGTGGTATTAGCTGAAGTCATAGAAGATGCCACTGGAAGTGTAGTTATTCTGGCAGAATTGGTGGCCTTCCCTACA
>NW_010432884.1:7434-19833 GCF_000710305.1 Buceros rhinoceros silvestris
ACACACAGACACGATTATAGCTTGGTTTCGCTGTAGGGTACAAAATACAGCTTTGCTAGTGCAGTCCAGAGCAGGAATATTTGATGCTTGTGTAGGGATCAAAATATACAAGAGGTGGTTCTTAGTTCCACCTCAGTTCCCTGTTATTCATGGTGAAGGTTTTGTTTACCTCTTTGTCAGTGAGCTGTTCTACAGATAAATAGGAAATAAATGAGTGTAATCTCAATATTTACACGTGTGAAAACTAATGAAGCAGCGAAAAGATGAATGGGAGATTCCTGGTGACCTCTTCTAGGAGCTTTTTTTGTGTCCACGAAATTAAAAATGAGATTGGCAACAAAGAAAAAAATCTGTCTTTATTTTCAGGCTGTCAGTGGAAATTTTCCTCTAAAATATATATTATAATTCTGGAAAATATGACTGTGTCACAGTGTTAGTAGAATGTTGCCTGTATTAAAACTAACTTCATGGTTTCACTCCCTCTTCAGAGCAATTATTATAATTGATGTGCTTGGTACTTTGGGTGATGTTCCAGACCTTGTTTTTCATTTGAATCACAAATTGTCACTTTATGGGTAGCTTATTACAAACCGTTTGGAAAACTTAGCAGTGGGGTAGTAGCAGGGAGTAAAACACTATGTGAGTGTATTGATTCAATGCCAGACTTCAGAGTGGATGTGAAAGTGCTGGATGGCCTAATTACTTTGACTTTTGTTTTTGGTGACTGCTAGAGGAGTGAGATCTCACTTTCCACATTTATTCTTTGGACTGGCAGTTCCTGATGACTCGTTTGCCAGTTGTAAACAGTGTGGTAGGAAAGTCAAACTAACGTACTACAAGTTAATGTGTGTTTTTGTATTTGCCAAACTTGTCTTCTCATCCAGTCAAGTATTTCAGTTACTGTCGTTTATTTGCCTAAATTAAGTTTCTAGATGAAGATTTGTTTGGACTGATCATTTATGTATTGCTCACAGTATTTGTAGTATTTAAAAATTAGTACTGTGAGGAGATATTTCTTTTACACTAAAGCTAGCTGTTCTGTGAAATAGTAACAAACTCATGTCACTGGAGTGCAGTTGAGCATACTAAATGTGAACAATAATATTCAAATGAACCTTACAAAAACAGTATCATGTTTGCTACAATGTATGTTCAGAACACTTCTGTCAACAGTGTGAGAGCAGTCTATGATTTCAGATAAATGTAGTATTTGAAGTACAAATACTCTTAACATTATTCTAAACACCAAATGTGTCTGCATATATGCCAAGATAGTGACTGGCATGATATAGATTGATCCTTGCTTTAAAAGACAGAAATGAAAACCAAAGATGGCGAGTGCACTGATCTTCAGGGATTGTCAGCCCTCTTTATGCACTGTGGAGAAGGAAAACCTCTTTTGCAACAAGATTGCTACTTTCACTGTGGCTCCTCCAGAACCTGCGCACTTCCTGAGCTGCAGGACCAGGCTGGGAGTGGGGCTGGGATACACTGTGATGAATATGAAATGGTTTGGATTATTTTAAATCTTAACTGGGCAGAGACAGACGTGACAGAAATTCAATACTGGCTTCTATGTTAGAAAAGTACACCGTTTCAGTGGACCTGTGTGCTCAGTGTAGTTACTGTTTAGATTTAAAATAGTTGCCTGATTTATTTTCGTATGATTTAGGGTCACAGCAGTATTAGGTTATGATTTTCCAGATTAAACCTTATGCAAGTATGAAAGATAAAGTAATCGTGGTGCTCTAATTGTATTATTAAAAAGTGCACTGTTAAAGAGTATTTTCATTAAACTTCAGGTTAGTTTTGTAAATCTATGAAATATAAGGGTACTGAGAGGTTTTTTCTTACATGTTTTGATGCATACAGTTTTGGAATAAAACACTTCTCCAAGTGTGAATGTAAATACGTAACAGTTTCCAATCCATTCTTAGAAGTTCATATACCAAACCCCTTTCATTGAAAGCAAATATGAATTCTGCTTTGCTTGATCGGACTCTATCTTGTTTTCGCTTGGTTTGAGCTGATGCATAAACACTCCATCAGTGACTTCTGAACTGGGGAAAGGAGCTCTAAGAGCAGTCAAGTGAGGAGGAAAAAAAAATTAGGTCATACCAGACAGTGTATAGACACACAATCCCTGGTGTCCAAATCTATACTAGAATAAATGAATATTTTAAACTGTCAAGAAATATGCAAATGCTTTTCCCTTTGTGTAATGTACATTAGTTGTGAATTACTGCAAAATTCTTGATTACAAGCTAGTACCTTTTTGCCACATTTTTGCCGATATGTCTAATAGATTGCTAAAACCAGGTACCTGTCTGTGTGCTATTCCAGCATCTTCATGCACAAGTATTGATTGTGATTCTTACTGTGAAATTGCACAAGGAAAACACAGCAGGACAGCTAGCTTAGCTCCCACTTTGCTAAGTTAGCTACTGCAACTGTCACTAGTACCACAGGCTTCTCTGGATCATTAGTCATGGCTGCCCTTTATTTTATCACTATTTTACTTACTTTGTGCCAAAAGAATCCTACATTACTTTCTGTTTAGGTTGTGAGACCTCTCCTAACTTTCCTAAACCACCAATTTCTTTGTCCCTTTTTTTTCTTTTCCCCCCTTTTTTTTTCTTTCAATCTTGGCGTGCAGTGATGCAGGTGGTATTTCTGATGGTTTGCAACAGGGGGTGGCAAAGCAAGAAGTTGTGTTTGAGCAGCTCTAGTGGAAACATAGGAGCAGTTTGTTGGAATGTGTCTCGTAGGATGATGTGGGTCAAAGTGTTCTTGTGTACGCGATCCAAGATGAGGGGATGGTTAGGTGTTGCTGAATAAAATAAAGTGCAGAAGCTGTGGAAGGACTTGCGGTGAAAGGAAGGAATTTTTTTAACATGCACATAGTTGGCTAAAATCTGTCCACAAGTCATAGAAGATTCAAGCCTGATTGTACAAGCAGTCATATTCAGATGAATCACTTTTAAATTGTTCTTCAGTTCTCATGTCCTGTTTACCTTTTCCTGTAAGACTTTTAAAGACTTTTACAACTGCCTTAAGCTGCCTTCTGGAGCTGTAGCACATGCACTTCCCTGGTTTTCCTCTCATTTTGGCTATACCTTCAGCATATACTCAGTCTGAGTCTTCTTCATCCTTCCAGCACAGCTGTTCTCTGCTGTCTTTGTGCTGCTTAGTGTGTTCTTCATATTCTCATCCTTACACATAACTTGAGCTTCCTGATTTTGTCTGTATGAATTACAAATATATCTGTCCATTCTCGATTCTCCCCCTGCAGCTTTCTCTAGATGTTTTGTCATACATGTAAGAAGGATTAAAAGGACCAGTTATTTCTTGCTTATAGGTTCATACTGATGGCAACTGAGATTGTCATTCCATGCTCTTGTTCAACGAGTGACATGCATAAATTTGTATGAAAGTGTAGCCTAAAAGAACCTGTGGAATTTAGTTCGCCTGTTTGTTTCCAATAGCTTTATATTATTCTTCCTCCTCCTACGCAGGGTGTTCCTGTAGAGGCAATACAGAACAAAATGATTTCTGAAGGGCTAAATCCAGATCTTCTTCAGTAAGTAATTTGTAACTTTTCAGTAGATCTGAAATGCAACCATGTGTTTTAAAAACTTGGGAAAAAGTGTGTGTAGAACAGCTTGTTTATGGTATTGTGAATCTAAATTATCAGCATTAAAACAGATTTTGAAATCTTCTATGATGGGGGTTTTTTAGCATTTTATAGGTCTGAAGAGGGCCATCAGTACCAAAGGAGGAGGGATGCAATCTCAAATATGAGCTGTCTTTTCAGTATTATCTAGTCCAAGGCAAGGCCCAGGAAATGCAGAGACTGGGATATAAATAGGTATACTGCACCCTCCCAAACAGAAAGTTGCAGGACTTCACCAGAAGTCAGACTTGAGAGGAGATGGAAGGACTTTTTCTAAGCCAAGCAGAGGTAGTAGTGCAGTTCAAGAAAGAGGATATAGCAATGACAAATGTGCATTTAGTGATGAGAAATCAAAAAAACCATCAGTAGCCATTTTCACTACTGTTCAGTGAGTATACTTGACATCAACGTTTGACAGAGTAAATCAAAGTCAGGAAATTTTTACTGTTGATTGAGCTAACCAGATGTCAAGACTACTAAGAACAGATACTCATTTTTAAAGCTATTTGTTCTGGCCATAAGCATGAATTTTAGGCCTACTTTACATTTGACATGTAATTTAGTTTTACTGTACTATTTCACAGAATTTATTAAACTGATAAAAATATTAATTTTCATTCTCATTATAGCCACTAAACTACATGAAACACTTTTGCATCCTCTTCAGAAACTGTCCATTGTATTAAAAAGTCTGCTTCTCCTTTCCGGTGAAGTCTTTTTACATTTTGGAAGGGCTTATTTTGAAACCTGCAACTCATTTGATTAAAGAAATAAAAATATAGGAAATCTGAAGTATCATCATATGTTGAGCCACTTTATCTCCCAGCAATATCACGGTGTCTAAATAAGCCTAAAGCAGTTATTCCTTATTTGGTATTTTTACTGATCAAAAGAGAAATAAGAAGAACCTGTGCAAGTCCAAGAAGGGTTAATAAACGTGGTTTTACTAGATATGTGTTAAATGTGTTGCATTTTTTACTCTTCATTTCAAGTCCATACCTTTCTGTAAATGTTGCTGTTTTTTCATGTTTTCATGTTTGAATGTTTTGTAGTAGATGAAAATAAGGTAACAGGTTAAAATTTCAAAAGTGTCTTTAAAAATTACCTGCTTTTGGATTGTCTGTTATAGGTTAGGACAGAATTGTTACTGTGGATTTGGGCTCATGGAATATGTTTGGGATTTGGTCTCAAAGTCTTCTTCAAAGATACTGTACAACAGTAATGCTTAAACAGATTTTCTTTAAAATGTTTGAAAACTGGTTATGTTTGAAAACTGTTTTGAAAACTGTATAGCAAATCTACCTGGTTAAAGAAAGCTAATTATTTGGCAAGGTGCATAATGCGTTGTATTTTAGGGAGACAGAGGTGACCTTTCTTTTAATTTTCTGGCTTTCTTGTCTCAATATCATAGACTTCTATTTTTTATATGTATCCTGCCATTTACACCACATTTCCTGGGTCTTCAGGTTCCTTAAGGCCTGCTCACTCAAGTGCCCGTGAAAATTAGGTTGCTCAATCACTTACTGTAGACTCTCCTAGCTACTTGCCAGTGACTGAGCAGGTTTTGCTTGTGGTGGCAGAGAGGCTAAATCTAGTAATATGGAGTTGTGTATACTCTCTTCCTTCAGTTGTTCTACTTCTGTTATTGCTCCTTTCTCAACTTCTCACGGTTTGAAAACTGCCTATTCTGTCAAGCCCCCAATTGTTAACTTTTGTTTCTTATCCTTCCTCTCTTGCCTATCTACAGTTCCAGGAGAGTTTGTCCTGCTCTTGCAAATTAAAGGAATTTGTTGCCATCTTCCCCTCCTCGCTAGAGGAGAGTTTTTGCACTGGTCTCTCTAGATCATGTCTTTGCACAGCTCTTCTGTTTTGTCATTACCACGGCAACAAGGAATAATATTGTGAAGTGGTATTTGCATGAGAAAGCAAACGCTTTCTTAATTTATTTTAGAGGTGTGCAGGGGGAAGGGAGAAGGCTCTCTTTAACAGTTCTTTAATGCGCTTCTCGTTTTTGCACCCAAAATGTTTAATAACGCTGTAAAGGTACCTTAAGGATTTCCAACTGAGAAATTATAATAAACAGAACTGAAGTTGGGAAAAAAATTCTGTGGCATGACACACAGGGGTAGACCCAAGATAAATAACAATGGGACAAATACTCCAATTACCACCTTAGATTAAAATGTCATATTTTATCAGAGAGAGCAGTTAACTATCATACAGGAAGCTGGTTTCTGTGAAGGTCATTCTTCCCCTTCCCCAAGTATAATTGTGTGTATATTTTCTACCTTGGTTTCAGAATTTACTGGGCTCAGTCTTGCTTGTATTTGTCAAACTCCTTTCATACTTAGGAGGGAGGCTCCAGGGAGAGCCAGCATCTTCAGTCAGTAGTGTTAATTAGTCTTTAGGTGGCTTGCTTCTCTCCCCTTCATTCCCAGTAGATTCCCTGAGCAAATGTTTTGACATGTTGTTAAGATCCATCTTAAATATTCTCTTGAAAACTGAATACAAGAGGTCTGATCATTTATAGTCAATAAAAATCTCATGGCTGCTCTTGCATGTCAAATTTAACCCAATGTTCTAGCCAAATTCCGCTCTGAGTAATTCTTTTTTGCTTCTCTAAATTATCCCTGCAGTTTTAGTTGGATACAATATTGTTCATTTCCTGTCTTATTTTTTTCATGTACTATTTACACCGCTTAATGGTGTACAGCATGTTCTTTTCAGCCCTAGAACCTCTGAAGATTGAAAAAATTTGAATTTATCAGTATTGCCTGCTTTGAACTCTTTCTACAAATGTTTGCCACTTCTTAGTGATCTATCATTATTTCCAATAACCTCAAAGGTGTGTGTTCAAACTGATGTCTACAGAGTTTTCACATCCTGTGAGTTACAGTTTCTAGTGTTTATCTTTCAGTTCTAAGTGAAGCAATACCAATAAAGGTGTGAGTTTGTAAACCATAACCAGTTACACTTGTTATATATTGTGGAAATAAAGTGCATGCAGTTGTAATGGGAGGACATTAGCATGACATGTTAAGTTGCTCATGTGCTCAGCTGCCTTCTACGATTTACTACATAGAACATTTTTGTTGCCTGCAGGACCCCAGATGCCCCTGTGCCTGCCTGGGGAGATGATGGGAAAGCAGAAGACAGTTCGGATAGTGAATCTTCATTTAGTGACTAAAGAGACAGATTTTGGCCTCTGGAAACATCTGTTAAGTGCTAATGTGTTTGGAACTTCAGCAGTCAATGGTTTTGCGTGGGTGATGCAATTTATCTGACAGCATTTTTAAGAACTAAGATCCTCTGTGTTCTCTCCCAGAAAGTTTGAACAGGCAACGTCCTTCAAGCTGAACCTTTCTACCATGAAAATTAATCGTGAGATCCTTGCAATTTTTACGCTGCATCATTTCAGATTCCTTTCTGATTCCTCTGAAATCATTTTGTAAAACTCTAAACACACCTCTAAAACTCCAGGTCTCTAAGACTGCATTCTGGTCATTATGGGATTTTCTGCTTAACACACTTAACCTAAGATGCCCTCTCTCTGTCCTGTAACTTACAGGTAAGGTATCTTTCAAACTGTTCCATTGATGATCTCTGGGGTTTTTCTACTCCACTATATTCTGAAGTGATTCAACAAGAATTACATAGGAGCCAGCTGTTGAATGCAAATCAGTGATACTCTGTTTTGAGAGAAACTGAAATACAAGTGAAAAATATATTAAAAACCAATCTGAATCTATTTTCAAAGTTTGTGCTGCTATTTGATGTCACATGAGAGTCTGTACAAGAGTTGATTTATCAAATGCTTTCTACAGTGGTATAGAAAGCTACAAACATTGCAATATTGTTTTGAAAATGACACTGTGAAAGAAGCACATGACTGGGAGATTTAATAATAGAACACCAGATTCTCACTACTTGTTCACTGTCACGTGGGTCAGTAGAAACCACCCTCTGACTGCTGTTGGCCTTATTCGAAAGGAGCTGTGGCTGAGCAGTTTGCATAGGATAAGAAACAACCTCCAAGTTGGTGCCTTTGCTGATAATTTCAGCAAAAACCCCAAAATTCAGTTTGTACAATGATAAAACTAAGTTGCTACCTCTTGAGGTATGCATTTGGGAACAATATAAAGAAAACCACTTGGAGCCTGACTGTCCCTGAAGACTTCCTTCCAAATTACTTAATCTACTCCATGAGTCAAAAATGACATTTTGTTGAAGAAGCTTATTTAATATAATTTGTTCCACATGAAATTCTTCACAATCTATTTGAATTCCCCAGATTATTGTGATTACACCAGAATGCTGTGGGCCAGGCAATCAATCTCTTTCTGGTATTTCACATTCTTCCTAAAACCAAGGAAGGACTAAAACTGAAGCTCTAAGTGTATTAATTTGTTAGCTTTTATGACCAAGTCATTACCTCCACTCTTAGTTATTTATGCCCCTTTGGTAGGTTAGCTGCTTTTTTTTCCCTGTAACTTAAGCATGGCTCGCATTTGAGTCTAACAGACATATTTAAGCTCTTCATAACCTGTAAATCAGACTAAAGCCTGACTTCCTACGAAAGCATATATGCACTAGAGAATGTCTAGAGATGGCATTGCAATGATGAGTTAATTATTGAACATTTTAAAATATTCAGTAGCTCACACTTTGTAAAACCTCGGCAAATATTAACATATTAGCAATAAATATTTCAAAAGTAAATACTATGTTACTTCAGAAAGCATATATTAAACACTGGTGACTTTTTAAAATGTATATTTGAAAATGCATTGAAGCAATCTGTATAATTAAAACTATGCCTTGTAAACCAAAGTTGTGGTTCTATTTTATTTCCCTATGTTGTTTTAAACAAGATAATGAAAATACTTTCAAAGTCTCTGCAATTTATGTTTCTCCAAACCTAGTTATGCTGAAGTTGCATCAGTCTGCTAGCTGAAGGGAAGAGCTGAAAATACGAGTTTGAAGTTTAACCTAAGTCACGTTAGCACTCTGACTGGAGGAGAACTGAACATCCTGTAGCCACTATTCTAAAAAGGAAATTTAAGAAAGACTGTAATTAATGAGGACGGTCTGTACGGTGTCTTGAACTGATATTAACGTATGTCAGGAAGTAGTGTGGTTTTTTTAAAGAGTTGACTTGAGACATAATAGTTAAGGATGTTTGTAAAGAAGTAAACAAGGTTACCAAAACACATTCTGTTGTTTATAATCTTGAAGAAGCTTTTTGTGTAAAGTAATTCTAGTCTGAAAAAATCTAAAATCAATTGTCCTTTACACCACTACAGCTGTATTTTTATGCGGAATGAAAAAGAAAGCCTCTAGTCTACTGTCACTTGTTAAAATGAGGGATAATTAGTTGGTAATTACATATGTCACAGAATAACAATGTCATTGGTAGGCCTGGTGAATTTAATTGCTTAAGACTTGTGCAGCTTTTTCAGGGTGGCTGTTTACTTTGGAATAGTGCAGTGCTGGTAGGCTTGCAGAAACGTTAGGAAAAATCTTGCCACTTTGCCTCCTCCCTCACTTGAGTGTAGCGCACTGCGCAGTAAAAATTCAAGAGTCTGAACTGTGAGGAACCAACCAAAGAAAGATAAAACCTGCCCTTTTTACCTTCAGTGCATCATCAGCCATAGTGCTTCTCCTGCCTTCAGAACTTCTGACCAATAACTAAGCTCCTGTCTCCCTGCCAGTCTCATCTGCTAAACACATCCCTGAACTCCTCAGCTGCAGCCAAATTCACTCTGAAGCGTTTCAGCTTAGGACACATGCTGACAGAAGAAGCCATTAAGTATGGGAAGGTTGGTTTGAGACCGAACTATGTCAGCTGTGCTGGTCCTCCTTGAGCTACAGCAGTTTTCTAGTGAGATGGTGCTATCCCAGAAAGTTGGACAGTCCTTAACCGCAAGCTAAATACTATAAGCAGAGAAAATTCCAACTTGCTCGTTATTTGCCATCTGTTTTGGAATAGAAGATGGAGGGAATATTTCAACTTGGCTGCATAGTAATCAGATACACATTATACTTTCAAGGGAAGAAGGCCATTTTTAAGTGACTTTTAAAAAGATTCCCACAGCAAAGAACTTCTAAGAGATGCAATATACATGAAGATTAGATACCAGCCTTACACATCTAAAATACCCAAATTTTACATGGATTTAAAATCATCTTCCAGGGCAATCTTACCATTCATAGGCATGAGAACTACTTCAGCTTTTTGCTGGAATAACTGTTGAATGCATCAATGCTAAGTACGTGCTAATCATGTACTATTAGTAAATTAGGTACTCAGTGTTTAAACAAAGGTTTGGGATTTTTTTACCCCATCACTATCTTCCTCATCTTGCAGGTGCAGTGCAGACGGTGTGAAGGTCATGCATTCTTCAAGAAGGTCATTTGTTTCTTAAAGGTACTATAGGCATGTAGGTGCCTATGCCTATCTGTATTTATGTAATTGAAACCTCAAACAACTGTCAAAGGCAAAACCAACATCTGGACAAGATAATAACTTTACACAGAAGTCCGTACTCTTAGTCATTAATCTATGTCCTCTCAACAGTCCTGAAAATTGAAGGTTCTCTCTCCAAGCTGGATCTCTTCCTCTCTCGTTTTTTCTTTCCAGTGTGTGTTATTTACAGCACTGAATAAGTGTGTAGTTTGACATTCTGTGAAAAAAAGTCATAAGAATCTATAGCCTGTACTTCGAGAGTATCACTAAAACCAGCACTTCAAATTGCCTGTGATAAGGGCCATTTGCTTTGTTACGTAGCAAGAAACTGAAGTTCATCACTGTCTTAAGCTTTCTGGGAATCCAGTTTTCTCTCTGAAAAGCTGATACATGGTTACAGCGGTACGATGGATTTGTTTGCAAAACAGAATGTATTTTCTTACCGTTCAGAAAATTTGCCAACCTGTTGTCTGGGACAACTGCAGGTCAAATGCTTGCACTAGTGACCAAAACGTTAGTCTCCTGGTAACTTCACATGATGGTGTCTCCATTCAGCCCACTTTACGGGCAAAACAGGAACTGTCACATTAACTCAGGCCTGTGGCTTGCCTAGTCGTCTCTGGTAGAAATCATTACTGAATGCTATAACAGAAGGTGTGAGGAGAACCGCAGTGCTCCGGCAGCCCCCTTTCTTGCCACCAAGATTTTATTCCAGCTGTGAGCAGCGGTTGATGTTCAGTGCTAAATTACAAGTTTAACAGTTCTTCCAAAAAAGTCTTCATTAATTTGGGAAGCTCTGGATATTCCTGCCTTGTGTTTGACTGACTGACTTCGCTAATACAATATCGTTTTAAGGGAGCTCTATGGGCTGGTTCATTATGAGGGAAAAGCAGAAAATTAAAATAATGTATCCCATGCCATACAGAAAATGAATGACAGGAACAAACTTAGAATAGGATGTGTCTCCAAATACTTATTTTGAGGAAACAATTTCAAATGGCTGTAAATTAAAATGGGTGAGGACAGATGTAGCATGAAACACTCAATTTTATATGGATTTTTTTTTTAAAGTTGTTTAAGTCAGTGTCTTGACCTTAAACAAGTGGATTATTTTCTCATTGAGTGTATTTCCCAATTTTAGGTAAATGGGTGGAATGGAAAATTCTGAACAAACATTCACTTTGCAGACAGTTGATTTTTTTTTTATCAGACCTAATAACTGGTACCCTCTCCCTGAAGGAATGAAATGGTAAATAATAGTATTCTTTGATTCTTCTGCTTACCAAGCTCTTGTATGTTCTAGTATATGAGCTTGTACTTGAAAGATCTCTGCTTTGTCTGAGGGCATGCTGTTCCCTGTACACTAGAAATCCATTTTTGTGCTTCACTGTCCCCTTCTGTCCTGGTCTGTGGAATGGGAAGTTGCAGTGAAGTGGATGCTAGGCTTGGGACAGTGATTTACTGGAAAGAGCATGCACCTGAGTGCTGAAAAGGAGAGGCCAGAAGAAAGGGATCTGGGGAGTAATTCTTTATATTTATATGAACGGCTCTTTTTATAGGTGATTACCATCAACTCTTTAATAAACCTCACCCTTTATGTCACTCACAGTGGTGAGAACTTGGGTACACTTGAATTACCCTGCTGTGAAGAACTGGACAGTGATTTCTCACTTGTGAGTTTTCTCACTTGTGAGTTTTCTCACTTGTAAGGTGCTTTTTAAACTGCAACTCTCTGAAGAATTGTGATTATCCTTTTTGCTTTCAAACAAATGATCTCTAGCATTCAGCTGTCTCCGTGCTCCCAGCAGATACCATAATCCTTGTGTGATGTCTTGTAGCACAGCTTACACGATTTCTGAGGGGCACGGGGAATCCTTCCACAGTGAGAGCTAAGCTGTTCACAACGAACATCTCACCATGTTGTTATCTCTCTACTGCTTCATAACAGCTCTTTGAAAATATGCTGAGATGATCCTTTGAAGTAGAGGAGGAGACGAACAGAGAAAATGAGGAGTCTCTTTTTCCCAGTTGTTTCATCATTTGCTTTTTCCTCAGTGCAGTGCTTTTAGGGAACTGCCAAATAACAACAGAGATTTTTTTTCCAAGAAACCTTGAACAGCATTGTCTTCTTTGCCCAGCATGATGCCTGGCACCACCAAAAGCGAAGGTTGAAATAGACATGAGCCTGCATTTTTGTAAAAATAAATTAAGTGAAAAATGGTTCATAACGCTCTATTATGTGTTCGGTGCTGTGTAGGGA
>NW_010432884.1:19905-34973 GCF_000710305.1 Buceros rhinoceros silvestris
TAGGGAACTGATGTCAAAAGCTTGCCTGCCTGCACAAAAGCATGTATTGAAAAGACAGTTTCAAAGCAGCTGAATACAGTTAAAATATCATGGGCAAGGAGTGTTTATTTCTATTTTTCTTACCGTAACTTCCCTTTGCCCTCTGACTCGGCTTTTGGGTCTGCCTCTTCTGTGGTAAAGGTTAGGCTCCAGCCATCTGGTATCCTTGCTCTTTGAACATTGTGGAGTTGACCCACAACCGTAGTTTAAAACCACGTGAGTCTCTCTTTTGCACTTTTCCATTTTATTGGGTGATTCTGTGATAGTTTGTACATAATATTGTAATTGTGAAAAGTGTTTCAGCCTGATGACAGTAGAAGTACCATCACTTTGTCCACATGTCTGCCCTTTAGTTTTTCTCAACTTTCAGAACCTATTGGCTAGTTTCAGTCACATTGTGTTAGGGGAGAGAGGAAGACACATCAAAGACTGAGGTACCTAAAGGTTTGATGATAATAAGTAACAGAGTAAAAGGGAGAGATGATGTAATAGCATTTGAGAGGAAGAGAAGCTGCATCCTTGGCTGAAACTGCCTTAGACCCCAGGTGATCACTGTCAGAAAGAGGTGTTATAAAGTACCCATTTATGCTTTTCCGCTAAGGTTAGGTTCCCTCATCAGCCAGAAGCCTTTACTCCTCTCTAGTTACAGCCCTGACTCAGTTCTAGGGCTGTCTCCCAGATTAGCTTTATTTGGGCAGTGTGCCAATCTGCAGAACAGCACAATGCTGTTACGTTGCCAGTGAGGTTATAACCAGTGGCAAATGGTCTGCCCAGCAGCTAGTATCTGAGGTGCGCTGAGCAGGGTTTCCATTGTCTCTGGCAGATTTTTACGAGTATAAGGCCATGGTCTGTAGCCCTGCTGTAGGAAATGTACACGTAGAGCTTGCATCTTTAGAAATTAAAGCCAATCAGGCATGTGCTCAGGCTTCCTAGGAAATCAAGTTCTGTTCATTTCCCTGAACTTCTTGCTGTAAGTAAACAGTTACCAGAAAACATTGCAAAATGTGACCTGCTTGGATGAAGAGAGATGCCATTCTTTTGTGGCGACTGAAGCTTTGGCAGAGAGGACAGGAACAATAGGACAGTTTTCTTCGGGTATCATTTATGTTGCACTCACAAGTGGGCCGTGCTATGCTAGCGTTGTGTAAGGCAGTCCTCAGAACATCAGGTGGGACTGCAAACTTTCCTTTTGCCGAATAAACAGAGTGGGTTGCATAACTGAACTTGCCTTTCTCCTGTTCTGGATGGTTTTTCCGTTTCGATTACTGTGTCTCTATCATCATACGTATCAGCACATGCTGCACTAGCTGTTTTTTCCAGGACCTGTCTCTCCTGGGCACCCATCTCTTTGCTCCATTACATGTTGTTGCCCTCCAGAGGATTTCCAAGCACTTACAACGAGCTTCAGCCACCACCAGCACAAAGTACAGCTACCCATCGTCAGGCCCCAGCTGGCTGCTGCACAGTAGGTTGCTAATCTCACCTCTCCCAGGGACCGAATTGCTCAATCTTGCTCAAGTATTTGACACTGGATTCTTTCATCAGATGCTTTCCCTAGGGCAGTGTGATAAGCAATGGACACGCAGTAAGTAGGGGTTTGCCAGACTTGGTAAAACGGAGCTCTGCTGACCCAATAACCTGACTTCAGGACCCCGGAGCCTCACCTTTCCCTGAGAGGGTTCCTTTTTCCATCCTTAAAGAGGTTATGATTTTGTTGTTGTTGTTAGCTTTTAGTATGTCTCTATTGGGCATCTTAACTACCATTCTATTCACACGCTAAGCACTAAATAAAGCTATAGCCACCATGTCCCACAATCAGTTCAGGTGCTAGCCTGCGGCTTTGAGTGCCCTACTTGCTGTTTTTCAGTATGCATCCTTATTGTGTAAGACTCCTTATCACACAGGAATCACCTACCAAGGCTATCACCCTGCCATAAGAGACAAATTTATGATCAGCAGTCATTTTCCTGATCCTTTCCAGGTTTTGTATCTGTCGGTGGCAAGCAACTGTCCACCAATGCAGTTTACTTCCTTTCTCCATTAACACATGCATTTCATACTTAGCAAGAAGGTAGACTTAATTCCGATTTTAGGTTTGCACAGCAGGTTCACTTTTGTGACAGTCTTCAATTAATAGTTTTGCTTAAACTCTTTTTCTTTAGTCTATATATGAAACTGTGAAGTGGGGAGAAAAAAATCACTTGTTGATGGTTAACTTGATTATGGATGGAGTGTTTCTTTAGATTTTGAAAGTTTTTATTGTATAAACTTCTTCACTTAACAAAAAATGCATCCACATGTACACATTCTCACATAGACACTCCTAACTTCCCAATGTTTATACTTTTAGTTCCAGTTTGTAACACTTCTTCGGTTCCTGAGCAGTGCACGTTCTTTATTTATGTCCAAGACCCAGGCAAATAAAATTCCTTCAAACATCTTTCCAAATCAGTTGAGAGATGACAGCGAAAAAAAGAAAAACAATCAAATTCTCTCCCACTTAAATGAAAATTTTACTGAGGCTTGTTTTGTTACATACTGTTATAGTGAAAACAGATGATATTTGAAACTTGGCTTTGAAGCAGGCCTCCCTTCAGCCTCCACAGGCAACCAGACATTTCCCCTCTGCACAGCACTTCCAACAGCTCTTCAGTGCAAAATATTTCCGTGTTTATCCTCCAGACAAATTACAATTGATATTATAAAGTCATTTGTGTACTAAGAGAATGATGTGTTGCCAACCCCAAATCCCACTCTTCTTTATAAATCCTTTCTTTCGTAAAGAATTAAATGAAATTAAGAGGGAATTAATTGCATTCCTTCCTTTTCTTTTAAAATATTAGGATGGCTTCAGTGGAATCAGCTCGTCAGTGGGACGTGCCGTGAGCAGCATATACAATTAGCTGATGTAGCTTGACCCCAGAGCACCCTGGTAGCTTGCGTATTGCCCAGGCAGAGGGAGCTGAGGGTCCGCAGTAATGCTGATGGCTTCAGTGGAATCAGCTCGTCAGTGGGACGTGCCGTGAGCAGCATATACAATTAGCTGATGTAGCTTGACCCCAGAGCACCCTGGTAGCTTGCGTATTGCCCAGGCAGAGGGAGCTGAGGTTAAGCAGTACTGCTGACACTGGAAGAGCAGATGTTGGATATACCTCCCCTAATCTGCGTTCTTCACAAAATGGATGTGAACCATTTAGCAAAATGTTTAGCTTGTTTTGATAGCTGCACTAGATTGTAAACAAATGGTAACCACATGTTATTTACGGCAGAAAAATTTTGCTTTGTTTGGTTTTATGACAGCGTTTACACGGTATTTTATGCAACCTTAGTGACCTACATAAGATTTTGGTCTACAAGTATACTCTTTTTCTGAAAAACCAAAGAATTAACAAAATAGATGATGGCAGGATTTGTTTTTGACTGGTAATTTGATGGGGAAAAAAAACAGTAAAACTTCTTTGGTGTTTTCAGAGATCAGAAATTCTGTTTTCTGCTGTGCCAAGGGCCTTTAAAAATATTCAGGCTTGTCATTCAAGATTATTAAGTCATGGAGTGATAGTAATGCACATTACCATCCCTAATTTCAACTAAGTTTCCCTAATTGCTGTCATCACAATCCATTTCCTGGCCTCATCTCACCTTGTTTTGAAGTGATTTTTCTTTGATTTATGGGGTTTTTTTGTTACTTAAGATTTCGGAAGAATGGGGAGCATTGTGATGAAACCTTCTTCTCTAAAATCACTAAAACCATTACACCACAGTTACAGCTCTGGTCTATTTGTCTTTAGCCAGAAGCCAAGATCAGATGGTTCTAGATCAGCGAAGAAGAAATGGGGAAGGGAAAGCCACATAAAAGCTCCTCTCTTCCATAGCACTTCCATTCAAGAGTCCCAGAGGGAAATAACAAATACAGAAATCATTCTTTACAAAACACATGTGGAAAAAACAAAGCAAACACAAAAACTCCCAAACACTAGCACATGCAATATCTGAATTATTTCACAGCAATTATGCCAAAGTACTAGCTGAATAATTTTGTGGCTTGGTTGTTGTTTTCAAGGCAGTTTTATAAAGTTGCATGAAAGGGAACAGAAACCTCTTGGTTAGGATTTGTCAACAGAAAACATCTTAAGGCTGCTGTCCATTTCCTCTTCTCCTGGATCATTACTCTCAGGAAGCCACCTGTAATTCTCTTTTTAAATGGCCTTTGCTATGTGTGAAAGAAGGAAGGAAGAAAGTAAAAAATAATAATAATAAAAAAGAATCTGTACAGAACACAGAAAAAGTAAGAATTTTTGAGAATGCATGATTTTCCAGGAGGAATGTCTCCCGTTTTTGGTTCTCTGATACATGGGGAAAGTTACAGCTCCTTTAAGCACAATCAGCTCAATTTTACTGCTAAGAAGACGAACTTACAAGTGAACTGCAAATAAATGAAAGATCAGTGCTAGTGTTTCTCAGTGTCGCTCTATGATTTTTGTATGTTACATGCATAAGCTTTTTCAGTGGAAGGCAAAGAATTAAATCATTAACAAAGGCTTTCTTTTCCCCATAGTTAAATCAGTCGCTGGCCTTGAAAAAAGGCTAAAGTTAAGGAGTCTGACTTGAGTCCCTTTCACTTCTACTACCCAGTTTAGTGTCTTGACTTAGATGCTGTCATATTTTTCATTCCTTCTAAACCCTTTCTACACAACATTCATTTGCATAAGTACTCCCATGGCAATAGCAGGAATAATATTTAGCCCTCTAAACCAGGGCGTTCATCTGTATTTACCAAAAGTATGTCAGCTCTGAGTGCAACTGGTCAAGATGCTACTTGAAATTCCTGCCTGCTCTCTCATACCATGATGGGGAATCTGAGATCGAGTCAATTTTCAGCTCATGTTTCTTTCATAGGAATGACTGGTGCTCCTGGAGAGGAAAGACTGACCTTCTGCTCCTTCTGTTTCCTCTTGCTCCTTTACAATGCCTCTACTGACTTGCCCAGTCCCCTCTTTCCATAATCCTCCTCACTTCTTGCGTCCATTTCTTGCAAAATGGCACAGAAGTATTTGTAAAAATTTCAGAGCCACTTAGAGCAAAATTTTAGACCTGCTGTATTTCAGCTATTGGGGCAAAATGTTCCAGACCAGGTGCCCTTTTTGGAATTTGTTTCTGAAAAGTGTAATTCAAAATGTCTTACTGAGAAAGTTAGGGAGAAAAAGTCAGTTGTTTTTTTCCCCTCCATTTTTAAGAAATAGTATTTTTGAGAAACTTCAGTGTCCTAATGTTTATATCAGAGGGGAACAAGGGTAGGTTCCTTTCAGCTGAGGGAGGATGAGGCGGGAGCAGAGACTGGTGACAAGGCAGGAGCAGAGCCGGTCCGGTGGTGGGAGCTAAGTTTGACCAAGAGTCCAGATCACCAGGCAAGTCTGTAGAGATGAGACAGCTTTGTGGTCAGGTTGAGTTTGCAGTTCAGGACCAGGTCTGGAGACAAACACCACGGTCATTACACAGTCTTGTGATTACCATGCATGTTCATAGTGTGGAGGAAAGTCTGAAGTCAAGCTAGAAAATCAGATCTGAGTGCTTTCTCAAAAGAGTTCCATGGTTAGCCTCCTCAACCATCTCCCTCCTCCCAGTGGGATCCAGCCCCAGAAGAACTTTACAGCCTTCAGTAAACTTTTTGCTAGCCCGTTTCCCCCTTGTGCCAAATGGGGATGGTGCCCGTGAAGGCACGCAGCCTGGCACCACAACAAACTGGAACACGAGGGACGCAAGACCTACGCAGCAGCCCATAGCAAGGATTTCCCTGGCCATTTCTGCTACAATATTTTCTGTGGAGCTCCCTTTAGCTTAAAAGCATGAGAGCACCATGTCCAAACACCATGAAAGTAATGGCTGCCCTGTTCCACTGCCCAGGAAATGTAATGAAATGGGAGGCTTCCTCTGGAAATACAGAGCTTAAATGCAAAGTTAAAACACAAATGGCAGTATGCTTGTGGAGGAGGCTCAGCTTGAACTGTTGCACAGGTGGCTTTAAAACTGGCAGATTACAGCTTGCATGTTTAGGGGAACAAATGCATGATGGTTGCAAAGCCCAGTTTTGGCTTGAAATTTTGATATGTATGAGCAGCAGAGACTAAGAGAAAAGGGTTGACTCATTCTTCTTGTGCGGGAAGGGATGGCGTGGAAAAGACACCAAATAACACCTAATAAAAATAGGCAGTGGTGCATATAAATTAGATGTTGGGAAGCGGTCAGGTAAAACTTTATTTTTTGGCGCTAATAGCACACACACACATCGAAAGGCTTTCTGAATATTGGAGGGGTTTCTTGAAAGAAAACTGGAAACTCCAGTTGTAATAAACCAGTTTTCTGACAGAGCACTAGAAAGGTGCAGCAACAGATGCCCTGATAAACATACCCGGTTGCCACAGGCACCTATAACGCATCCTCTGAACACGTTTTTTTTGGCTGGTAAAGTGGAAAAATGGTCAAATTTTGGATTAAAGAAAATTCCATCCCACTTTGAATATCTGGAGAATGCCTGAATGGTACAAATTGTGTATCTTGGCCATCACCAAATATATAGGCAGGCACTTGAGAAAATGATTTAGAGCTGCATTTCCTCAGTGTCAGTACTCAGCTGTAGCCTTCAGTAAACTTGTAATTTTTCCATCTAACATGGTTGATGGCTTGGATTCCTAATGAGAAAAAAAGATAGTAGCAAATAGTAAAACGCAGAAATGGTGATGTGTGTCCCCTCTGGTAGAGGGTTTTCTCTAACTGCTTAGGAGGAACTACAGAGATACTGAAAGTTAGTTTTTCCCTAACAAAAAAATACACAAACAAACAAACAAGCCATCTGGTAAAACGACAGGCAGTATGATTCTGCGACATCCATTTGAGCAGCAGGGGGGCAGTAGCTGAAATTCCACAAATGCAAAAATGTACCTTTATATTTGTGTAGATATTTTGTGTTCAGAAAGTGAGTTCAATTTTTCTGTCAAAGTAAATGTTTGAAAGATTTAATGGGAAGATCTGGAAAGAACATTTTTTTAAACCTGTTTTCTGATTTTGAAAAACTTCAAAGTACTTGGAAGGAAGTATAATTGATTTGTATGACACTTTAAAACAATAATATTTGTCACATTCCCTTTGGAATATTACGAGTCTTTATGGTCAGTCAGAAATACTTGCATAAAGCTGCTAAGATTGTCTTAATGAAAATGTGATATATTTTGTTCTTTTTATGTTATACTGAGATTTTTTTGGCTTTATTTTTCATCCCAATCCTGTCTTAAATTCAAAAATAGGAGTGGAGATACGTATGTAACTCTTTACATTAATTCATACTTAATCTGGAAGCATTTTATTACCAAAGAGGAACTGAATGATCAAGAGAGCCCATATTTAAAACATGAAAATAAGAAATATCATGTTATGTGATTTTGCTTACTTGAAAAGCTTTAAGTCCTTCTAGTCTTCCTTAACATCATAAGATCTATAACATCTGCTTATTAACTTCCTTAGCATTCTTGCAGTAAAAAGACTTGTATGTGTAAAAGGATGGATTTACATGCACGTTAGAAGTCATTCCTGAGTGACAAATTTCTACCGACCATTGGGTTCATTCCTTTTCTTGTCTACGCAGAAGAAGAGTTGTACACCTGGCAGAGAAAGACCCAAGGAAGAAGCACGACTGTGTAACAGTGTGTCGCAGGTATGAACTTTTTGAGTTTTGGCATAATTTGTTCTGATCATATACACATCACGGCAAGACAGAGAGAGTGAGCAACTTAGACTGGCCCCGAACAGGAACCTTCTTTAGGTTCTTTAAGGTACCAATAGGTGCAGAGAGTATGAGCTCTCTTGAGAAAGTCTTTGTCCCACATCAGCACACGTGTATGTGTGGCCAATGAGTTACTGCTCCAAAAGTTTGCTTTGCATCACCTGTTTTAAAATATCAAGTATAATGATACTTAAACTGTTAAAAAGTGCAGACATGCTACCTAAGCAGAAATTATCAAGAGACAAAATACGAAATTCTGAATATCGTGAGAGGCAGGAACTTTTCCCTTGTCAGATCATTGTAAGGAACTTTAAAAAGATTTAATGTTAAATTTTTGGGTTTATTTTCCTTAGATGTCCTGACTTGGCAGCATTCAGTTCCAAAAGTGTCTGGTTTTGGTACAAATGACTCATAAATAAAAACTTACTGTAGAAGCTTTAAAGCTGGCGCATAGTTTTCCACAAAGCAAAATCATAAGGAACTTATTCTCAAAGTGGTAGTACAAATAGTAGAGTAAAAACACAAGGTGACTGGAGGGAGTGGGATGGGAAAGACTGAATCACCTTAGTGCAAAAAGCTAGATTGAAAAAGTGGGGTTTTTTCCTTTTTTTTTTTTAATTTCTTCTTTATTACTTCTTTTAAAGTCAAACAGTCAAACAGTGCTCAAAAATCATGTTCAGTCCAAACTAATTCAATATTTAAAATATTTGCATTCCTTCATTACTGTCTGAATCACAGATTAAAAACTTGGATTAAGGACATCTGTGGTGAGAGCTGCCAACAGAAATGTGGCAGACTAGTCAGTAAGAAACTTTTAGTGATAGGAAGAGAATCAGATTTTGCTGCTTTATGATAACAAATGAGGACTGAAAACAAGCTTTTCTATAATTCCAGATTTTCCACATTTCAGACCATTCAGGCATTTTATGATTCCTGCACTCTGCTTTCTGCTAAAAATAACACTAATTGCCTCCCAGTGATTTTAATCCACTAAAGGCAGGAGAAGTTGGAGTCCTCCTGCAGGCAGGCTGCAGGGAGATGCCAGAGTTTGAGTTGCCATTTGGTCTGACTTGCTGAGAACAGAGCTGTACCTGAGATTAACAGTGGAGTCGTGCTACTGAAACAACCTAAGCGCTGTCACCAAGACACTAAAAACTGAGCAAGTAGGAACAAGAATGGGAGGTTATAGGAGCAATATCCTCTTGCATGCCAAGATTATCGTAGTGATGAACTGAAGTTAGGATGAGGGCAACAGAAAAGAAGACTGGTTTTTTCTTCATGGTGTACTGCAAGGGCCCCTTGTTCTGGATTTTGTCCGCCTTGTGCTCAGCTTTCACAAATGGCATGAACCTTTGTGCTGGCTGGGAGCCCACAGGTATCTGCCCTGGCCACCATTTTAAAAGAGCCCATTGGAGACAAAATGTAGCTCTCCATCTGTCTCATAGCGAGCTGCCCTCTTCTCTGGTTCTCATCCGCTGCTGCTGCCAGCCGTTCATGTTTTCTGCTTCTTTAAAACCGCAGCTGAAAATTTTTGGTGAACTAAGATGAAGTAAATGTAGCGTGGTTCCATCCTTCCTGCCACTGTTACTCTGGCCAGACAGGGAAGCACCTGTCCTCCTTCATTGCTGGCAAACCTTCAGAAAATAACCCCACTGCCCTCTGACTTGAAAAAGAAAATTCAGAGAGCAAATTCTCTTTCCAGTCAAATGGAGCGAATTACTCAAATTAGCATTTGATTTCAGCTTTTGTATTTCCTGATCTGTCAGCAAATTAACATTTTGGAAATACACTATGTGAACTTTCACCCTTTTATTTAAGAAATTTTGTAGACAGTACAAAATGAAGCCTGTTTTCTCCAGGTACAGCATCAGTTGCCCTTGAGAAACATCTTATTTCCAAATTTCCTACAGGCCAGTTACAGTAGTGCCAATTACATAGTAAGGACAAAAAAAAAATACACTTCCTAAACTGCATGCTGTAGACCCAACTCAGTGTAATACCTAAATGACTGCAGAATTAATTTGGTTTTCTCAAATAGAATTGAGAGAAAAATTTTTCCAAGTCAGTAATAATTTTAAAAGTTAAAGCAACGAACTATTGTCAGCCTTCAGATTTTGTCTGCCAGGAGCTCAGCGCATTGGTGGTTCTGAGGATCACTGTGGATGACTAGTGGTCCACAAACTCTGCTTGGGAATCACTTTTCCAAACCATAACTGAAATTATGACAACTTATAACTCCAATTTGGCTTCTATATGAAAGGCAGAAATATGATATCTCTGTGCAATTATTCACATGCTGTTTGGTTTGGGGTTTTGTTTTTTTTTCTCGTGTCCAAGGACAACTGACATTCCGGTTGTTTCCCTGTTGAAGGAGTGTGAATGAGCGCAGTGTCTGCAGCTAAGGCTAGGTATCGATTTACTTGGATATGGAAATACTGATGGACTTGACTTTCCTTTGAAACCTGAAGAATGCTAAGTCAGCATTGTGACAGCTGTGCCTCTGCTCACGTTTTGAACAAACTTTATTTTGGATTCATGGGCCTGACTGCTTCTTAGCTTTATATTTATTTTACACTTTAAAGTTCATGTTACAAGATAGGTGCTCCTGCCTCTTTTTTTCTCCATTTTGTTATAAATAAACAAATCTCAGCATCATACAAAGTTCATGGAGTTTACAGTTTGGTTTTCTTCGTTTAATTGGCCTGCCGCCAGAAAAGAAATAAATACTTTTTTAAAAAAAGTTCTTGGATTTATGTGTATTCTTTCAGAATGAATGCACTTTCCTGCCCAGACTGTTGCCATTTGTTCCTCAAAAAGCCCAGAGTAATTCCTGTAAAGACAGCTTTCCTCTTTCATCCCATGAGGTGTAGCCTGGTGTGTGGATTGTTAAGGATAGTAGTATCATACCAAACCCCCTCATTCCCAGGGAAGACTGTCCTTGCCTTTAGTAATTAATAATAATACTAATATAGTACTTTTATGTTCAAGTCTGACTGAATTCTGGTGACCAAGGGTGCAGATTTTCATAAGAAAAAATTACCGCCTATCTTTGTTTGCTTCTTTGTGAATTGCTGCAAGAACAAAAGTCTTGGTACTGAATGGTATTAGGTTACATGTAACACAGCCAGGGAGAATTTAGTCATTGCTGCTTCCATTCTTGTGCAGTTACTTGCAAAGGCGTTAGTTATTGGTTTCAGGGGTGTCTCCCTGTGCCTCAAGAACCTGCGCAGAAAATGTACTCCATTCTGAGACCGCAAGAAAGGTTATGTGCTGGGTAAGAGAGAAATGCAGCTGTGCTCTTTGGGATGTTGAGGCGGTGTGCTCCAACTACTCCACACCAAACATTTCCAGTATCTCTGTTCAAGTGATAACCTCCAGTGAAGGTCATAATGGATGCATCTGGTCTTGATGGCTGCATACCACTTCAAGGGTATTCGAGGGAGACAGATAACAGTGCAATAACCAAGGGCTATTGTGAACAAAGACCTCCAGCACTCCCGTTCTTGGCAGGCCCCGGCCGCCCCGTGCCCGGGTCTGTGATGTCCAGAGGTAGAGCAGCGACTCTTTCACGGGCACCCCCTTGCCGTGGGGAAGGAGCTTGCATGCCCTTGTGAGGTTGAGAGCTGTGCTGGTGGTGGCATGTGCCTCCGGTGGGGCCTCCCAAGCCAGACAGGTCTCAACTGAAGGGTCAGACAAAGTGTGTCCACGGGCAGGATGGGCTAACTAGCCTTTGGGCACCATCCTAGGAGAAGGACAACTCTGACTCCAAACCTGGGCAGATGGAGCTCGTTTAGCCCTGTAAGGCATCCATCTAAGAGAAGGATACTCTAACCAAACCTACGACCTGAGGACTTCGCTGTCACCGTCCAAGCTCACTAGGCCCTGGCAGATGAACCTCAGGTGTAAAGGGTGGAGCCAGTTCCGCACACGCTGGTGCCTCACCTAAAAAATCCACTGCACTGGCCCGAAGGGTGCACTCATCGCTTGCAGTGAGCATGGGAAAAGCCATTCCCAGATCTTCGTTCATGAAGCCAAGCCATGATGATGATGATGATTGTGAACAAAGAGCCCACTTAACCACAGCACTGGCCAATGTCCAACTCAAATTTGAAAAAAACTAACTTGCATAGTCACTATGTAAATATGACTCTAAGCCAATTATTATCTTCCTCCATAAACAGTGGACAGCCCAGGGCCCACTGAACTCTCCCACACAGCAGTGGGCTGCATGCCAGGATTTCCCCTTGAGTAGGGATGCCTCTCAAGGTTACTCCTCAAGGCTGAGAGATTCCTTGCCACAACAGATTCTTAGGAAGTGATTAATAGCATGGCAAACTTCGAACTCTTAGCTAAATGATGTCAAGAACTGATTGCACATACAAAATCTGTTAGACGTAAACCACTGACCAAGTCTGGGACTAGGACTGGATCTAGTCACGTGGAGACTCCTCTCTGAGTGTGAGTTTAGAAAGCAAGGGGGTCCTTTCTGAACCTGGTGACTTAACGAGGGGTCTCCCTAACAGTTTTGTCTGACCCTGTCCTCTACGCAGTAAATATCAAGTGAACCTTGCTATCGAATCTTGTTAAATTACTGTCGCATTTATTATCAAACTTTGTTAAATCACTGGTTTATATCAATAAACTTATTGCTACTTCTCAGTTATGAATCACTGCATCTGCAAGAAATGCCTTCCTAAATAAATGCAAGTGCTTTGAAACCCATGTGCTTAACAGCCTCCAAGGGCTTCTTCTACATGAATATTGAAGACTTTCTGCCCTGAACTGGTCCAGAAGACAGGGTCCAGCAGCTTTGGTTCAGGCAAATAAAATCATTTTTCTAATCTGATATAATCACAGCATGAGTGTGGGGAGTTCATTTTTGCCATCATATTTTATGAACACTTGATTTTTGGCTATCTGTTCTCTAGTTTTCTACCCCCATCTAGCATAGAATAATTTTAAATACAGGACTGAAACAATAAAAAAACCTGAGAAAACAACCATTTGGAGACCACTTAACGAGAACCAAGACAAACATCTCCCGATTTCATTAGATCAAATGAAGGAGTATCTGTCATTCAAAAGGCTGTTATGCAAATAATACCTTTGAAACTTTCCATCCAGCAGTCCTCATTTTTTAATCTAGAAACATGACCCAGATCACATTTAGATAGTTCTGATCGCCTCCTAATGAGGTTAGATACAATTTTTGACACTATTCCAACAGCCAGGTCAAAGATTAGGTCACATACGCAGACTGGACTGATGAAGACAGTCTTCTACAAGAGTCTTCTGGCCAAGTCTTCTACATCTGCAGCCGTATGAATGCTAAAAACGTAGCCTGCCAAGTCTGCTGGGCATTTCAACACTGTTGCCATAAAGGTATCAGCAAGCTCTTTTTGTGAAACCTGTAGTTTTTGGCAGAGTGTAAATGAGTACAAAACTTATGTTAGCTTTGGCCCTGGGTTCTCTTGCAAATGAATACATTTTTATCAGTCTTGCTTTACATGAAGCACCATTTCTGGATAAGAGAATGAAAATGATGATAAATGGAGTGCCAGCTGTAATCTGCTAATTAACTCAGTGTGTCAAGGTGGATGGTGCCATCCAACCTGATCTCTGTGATACCTTTAATGTTATGTCACTGTACAGTACAGACAGTTAATTTTTTCCAGGAGAAGCTCATTTTTATTTGTCGTTTCATAGCAGTGTGCAAAACTCGTGGCCCGTCTTTCAAACGTATGTAGGCTTAACGATACACATGTATGTATTTGGAGAACTGGGTGCAAAATTTAGTTAATGCATTTGACTGATGGACAGGTGATGATAAACAGGGAACAGCAATTATATAACCAGTGACACATGCACTGAGTACTTCAACAGTCAGCAGATACAAGTGGCGTCAGTAACCAGTGCTCTTTACCTGCCTCATAAGTTACTGTCAGCCCAAAGTAGTAAGCAAGGGTTTTTTTCCTGCTAATAGCTCTTGAAGGCCTTTTCAAGGTAGTTAGCATGGAGCAGATGTGTGTGACAGGAACAGAATGTGACTTAAATCCAAGCAGAGTGGGAAAATTCCACAGAACTTCAATGGTGTTGAATGAGTCCTCTCATAAAACAGCCTTCTTAACACAGCAGCCACCATGGTTAGGAGACCTCATTTTCCTCCTGAGGAACAAACTTAAGCACCATCAGTCTCTACTCCTTTTCTCCAATGAATATGAAAAGGGCAACTGCTGTGTAGCCCACTGCTGAGTCCGGTTCTTCATCTCTCTTAATTGCACCATTATCACCCATAAGGAACCCATTAATGTGGAAGAGGTTTTGAAACCAAAGACTCTCTTTTCAGAGCCCTGATCTAGGAATGCTTTAAGGGTATATGCCAGTTCAAGAATCAGATTCATTTTGGTTCTGGGAATCAAACCACAGCCTCTGAAAAACAATGGAATTCATAGCTTGTTCCAGAAAGTTAAGCAACAGTGTCAGCCTTTTGCTAAAAGAAGGCTAATAAGGTTTGATGTAACATCAGAGGAGTTAATTCAGGTCTAATAACAATACTTGTTTTTTGAACACTTTAGCCTTTACACAAACAATTTCTCACTTTGTAATTTTCCATCTAGGGCCTTCTTTTGGAATATCCTACAGGCAGATGTCCTACTTAACAGGAGACCCCTCGTATTCTGCCAGTTTCCAGCTATGTTTAATTATTTGCTCATTGAGGACTATTTCAACTATCAGGCAAAGAATCTTCTCTTTCTGTGTGGCATGCCAGATGTCAGCTGCCATATGATCTCCAGGACCACATGCTGTCTTAAGGCTACCTGGGCAATAATATGATGGGCTTAGTAATTTCTGCCTTATTTGAAACAGCGCTGACCCTGTTTAGAAGTAGATGTTCGGAAATAATGAGCTGTGTACAAAGTGACATGTTATGCGTAGAGTTGAGTGGCAGAGGAAAACCAGTTTACACTGTACCAGCAGAATAATTACCGTGAACAATATGGAGACTCAAAAGCAGCATCAAACATGAAAGGATCTGAAGGGAATGGACGTTTCAGAATGTAACTGGGTTCGTATTTCAAGTTTAAGAGGATTCATCACGAAAAGTTTGCTCCCATCACTGTTAACGTAGATGCAAGAAGTAGGCAGCTACTCTGACTTTTATAAGCAGCCAGGAAATAACATAAGCCTAAATCGTTCCAGTTGGTTGTAGGATCTGCAGTTCTGATAAGGGGTGATAACTAAGTGAGTCAGGGAA
>NW_010432884.1:35049-59236 GCF_000710305.1 Buceros rhinoceros silvestris
AAGAGGACACCACCTTCCTTTAAAAAGAAGCAAGTTTAAAAACAAAGTAAAAAATTCTGGGGAAAAAACGTGACAGAAATGGCTAGGTTTCCTAAAAGGAACTTGCACCAGAATTCATGTGCTGTTTACAATATCTGCAGTAAATTTCAGCCTCTATAGCTTCCTGTTTGTATCCTGCACAGTTTCTCGTGGCCGAAACAAAGCTAGCTCTGTGTGCCTGTTCATGTACAGCCCTGGAAAGAAGAATGCAAAGTGTAAATTAATTTGTTTTTAAGAACATGTTTTGTGATTATACTTTAATTACTAGTGAATTGGCTGGTATCTGTTCAAACTTGTGCAAATCTGAGATGAGTAGGTTGGTTTAAAAAATACTTTAAAATCCTAGGAAGTTAAAGGCACTAAAGTGGCCATAAAAAAAAGCTAAAGAGTAAAACTAGATGTTGAAAAACAGACTCCCCAGATACGTTGGACAAGAGCCTACAAAAGCCTTCAGAAGAATTTTCTTCAAAACACCACGACAGTTAACAGGAAACTCTCTATAGGAGATTTCACGATAATTATAAAGATGTTGTTTGGCACTTTCTGAATAATTCATTTCCTTGTTTAAAGAAAACGATACTGACAATTCTCAATAGCCCAAAAATAAAAGATCGGGACAGTAACAAACTAAGGAGTGAGTTCAGATTAGCAATATTTTTTGTTAATCAGTGGTTTAACAGCAGAATAGCAGAACTACCCCTTGTGCAGGGTATTTAGGAGACAAGAATTAATTCTGTAGGTTTGGTAGGATGAAGCACAACAGCACATTTGATTGACCTTAATGCAGCCCAGTATAAACACAGGTAAGAAAAGCCATCTCTGCCTTTTTTTCTGCTGGAGTCTCTGTTCTCCTTCTGATTGTCAACGGATGTTTTAAGACTTCATTACATATTATTTGATGGGTGGTCGTTTACCTTGCAGTTCTTTCAGTCGCATCAGCACAATTCTTTCTCCTTTCCTCCTCCCCAGATCAGTACTGGTCCGTGAGATTCACCTGAGGTTTGTAGTTCTGTACCCGTTTTACTTCCAATTTCACTGTTTTGGTTTCCAGTTGTTTTTTCTTTATTTTATTTCCTTTTCTTAAATTTTTTTTTTAAATTGTCAGTGATGAGCATGGGGCTTCTGATAGATTTCTGGTTTCCCATCTTGTGATGTGAAGGGTTCTTGTGCATTGTCTCCTTGAGTATTTCAGCCATCCCTCAGCTGTCGGGAGCGGAGAACCCATCACAATCAAGCAAACCATCCTTGCACCCGCAGTGACACCTTTTTTGGAGTCTCCCCCATGGCACCGGATACAGGAGCAGATCACCACAAACATCTTACCTGTGTGGCGTGTGCCTCATTTTCATTTCAGAGGCTCTGTTCCCCTTCTAGTTCTGACATTTTGCTGGCACCCTCCTGTGATCCCTATGGGACTGCCAAACAAGCTGGTGTCTTCCTACCAGAAGCTACGTGGGCACCTTTACAAGCAAGCACTATCTCCTGTTATCCCAAATTCTACACTGAAAATCCACAGATGGGAGAAATTCTCCTAGCTCTGACTGATCCACTGCAGTCTGTGAACAGGTACCTCTTTTCCAGGTCCTGTTACTGCGGTTAAAATATAATTTTGCTCCTAAGAAACCTATTGGACCTATTGGTCCTCAGTATCTGGAAACTGGAGAAAAAGTGGTTCCTGCTCCCTCTGTATAATGTGCTTTCACTTAATGCAATTGCCTGTATATTCATTACAGGATAATAAAGAGTTCTTTATGTTATTCTTTGTTTCACTGAGGCCAGTGACTTGTGGCATGTTTGTTTCCACAGGCTTTGAGGCAAACTCCTGTGGTCCTGCCTTTTCCTTCCCCTCTTTTCTTATATGGGGAGTCTTCTCTTTCTTACCTGCTCTCCCAGCTTCTAAACTTTAGACTTGTTTCTGCATCTGCATGTCTTGAGAGTAACGTACAAATGTGACAAAAACACAGGGGAACTGCTGATTCTGTCATAAGGTTACACAAACTAGTATTCCAGGTGATGACCCATCTCCAGCTCCCCTTGAAGAAAATTGAGAGATCACTAGTTCCTATTATTTTGCCATCCCATTTAACTACTACCATGATTTAGAGGATGCTTTCAATAACCCGTCAACGATATTGCTAGGATTTTCATTTCCAGGATTTCTGCTTTTCCAAAACCCAGAGGTATGCGCAAAGGCAGTGCTTTTATTCTTTCTAGAAATCTGAGAAAGACTTATATGTCCCCAGTTCTGAACTGAACGCTTGATGCACAGCACTTTCTGCTTGCTGAATTTAACTGGGTGGTTCAAGAGTCAATTCTCTTTCCTCCTCCAACCTCTACTCAGGAAGACTCAGTGGTCTGCAGGACCGTGTTTTTACTCCAGAATTTTTTTTTTTGTCTATTTGTGCATTTTTTCATATTGAATTTTTATCTGAAAGTGCAATGAACAATTTCCAACCCTGTCTTTCTTTAGTTTCCTCTCGCTCCTCTTTAGTCCTAACATTGTTAAATATTTTAGCAACCAGAAGGTATTTTTGGAGTGAATATACTGCCATGACTCTCTGTTTTCAATGGCAATGCTCAGTTCTGGCTGCCATGAGTAGACACAAGATGCCATGTAAAACTGCAAGCTGATTTTTAAAAATTTGATTATATAATGTTGTACCATTCCTTTTGGTTGAAATTCCAGGAAAGTAGCAACAGGGATTTTGTATTGCCTATCCTAAACAGTAAGCATGTTTTAAATGCAGTTCAAGACTAAAAAGCTACGCTAAGACAAAAATAACATTCAAATTTTAAAGCTGTTTGGCAAGGAAGGGTACTGAAAAAATGTCAGTTTCACCCTTTGACAGCACTGGCAATCACCCTTTAAAATCTGCTGTAATACTATAATTACTCCAAATACTTGGTTTAAACACTTTTAAGCTACCCAGCCATGCCAGCTGTAGGCAGGATCTCAGTTGAGAGTGACTGAGAGTCATGTCAGAGAGCACCCACGACCTACTATCTGCATATGTTTAAATTCCCCAGGCATCAGATTGAGACCACAAAATGGAGGAAAGTAAAGCTAATTTGTTGACTGTCATGAAGAAAGATGATTTCTGGAATAGAATCATAGAAACCACATCCTAATACTAACATACTAGGAAAGCAGTTTGCCAGCACAATTTGTGTGAATCGAGTATTAGGTAACACAGAAGGACAGAGGACAAAGAGAGAAATAAGAACCGGCGCCATCTCTGTGCCCCCAAAACCAAGAGGAAGCCGTGCCAATGGAAAGCTTCCACACTCCACTTGCTGAAGCCTGGCTCCAGCAAGAAGCCTGGTTTCTAAGACTATTGCAGCTACCTGAGGACTTCTCAGAGCTTGCCACAGTGCCATGGTCTTTACACATGGTTGTTTTTGCACTCAATTTCTGATGAAATGTTACTAGAGGCTTAATCAAAAGTGTAACCTTGTGGTATCGGTTCTGATAGGTCTGAGCACTTTGCTTCAAACACTCCGTTTCCATTTCTTCAATAAGAAAACAAGTTGAGTTTAAGGAGCAAGAGCAGAACAAGCAGAGAGTCTTAGAGCTTGACAGCTTCTTCAAACTGCTTATGGACAAATAACTTATTTTCCAGATTCGCCCCTGAGGTTATTCTGCTGATTCCAGAAGCTATCCAGGAAACATTCCCCGGCCCTGTGAACAACATAGGCACTTCCTGAGCAGAGCAAGAATCGCTGACAATTAAAGCCAATAAAAGTACTGTAATCTGATTTTAGTTGATAAAAATAAGATCACTTTTCCTTCAAGTGAATGTTCTTATCTCCTATTGAATATGGATCTTCAAAGATTATACAACTGTTTAGAAGAACAGAGTGGTATTTCATCAGGAAGAATTTTTAAACATTACGCTTTTGCCTTAAGATCAAGAGCTACACTCAAAATCAGTTCTACACAGTAAAGACAGTATTACCTGTAATCCTAGTAAAAGTTCAAATTTGTACAAAATTCTGTTTGAAACTTTTGAAGGGAAAAAAGCCCACAAATTATTTTACTATGAAAAACTATCCTGGGGAAGAGGCCAGCAATTGCATGAAGTAATATTTATAGTAACCCCAAAATAATATTTTTTTACTTTCCCAGGTCACCTATATTAATTAAATCTGGCACATGTTGCTAGAAAAAACAGAGCAAGCCTAGAAATGCAAAAGCCTAGCTGCAAAAGCCCTTGTTTCAGATCATTTGATTGGAACGGAAGGTTGACAATTAATATTATGAGTGTGTGTTGGCAGAAGAGTCATGCTGTGGAGTAAGGTTCTGCTGTGTTAAAAATGTCTATCAATCAATAACAAAGTATTCATACGTTGCTAAAGCGCTGCCTGTATTTACTTTTTAACAATCCGTGCAACATTTGATGAAAGTTTTTAAAGGACTATCTATGCGTGGCATATTAAGACCAAGAATGCTGAATTGTGTAATTCTGTGTAAAATAACAGATGTTCAGAGACCTGGATTATTGCTGCACTTCACAGAAGATACGGGGAAAAAAAAAAGCTATCCAAGTGTCAGGCAGGGAAATAACTGAAAACACATTTATTATATGTAAACAAAAGTGGATTTTAAATGAATACAGCGGCTGCCTTGAATTTTTTTCACAACCTGACATGTCACTGTTTTGAATATTAAAATCTTGGTTTTTTATATTGTTGTCTCATGAATATAATGTCTATATTGTCTTCCCATGCTCCATCACAAACTGCCAGAAGTCTACTGAATCTACCGAGTGAAATGGACCTTCTTTGAAATAGGGTAGGAAAAACTTCCCAAGGGAAGTGGCTTAATAATGACAGCTGAATTGCAGCCTGTGCCAGCACTAACTGCAGCAAGTGGCTCCTTTGATTTAGACAAGTAATTTTAATATTGAAGTTGCTGTGAAACTCCGTCTTGCAGCAGCAAGACATACTTACTTACATTAAGGCAGGAAGGGATGGCAACGAAACCCAGATCTGACTTGTTTTCCACAAAGGCATAATAAAAAAATCATTTAACTGGGTCTCCAGATAACTATTAAAGCCAGTTAAAGCTACCTACAAAACTATCCTACTTGCTAGCAGCAATAATAATTTCTTCCAGAACACAGAAAATAAGCCCTCATCATGTGGTCTCCTAGTGCCATCTATTGTGTTCAGGGAAAAATACAGATACCAAACGTAGAAGCTGCCTGTTTTCTTTTTTAAGTGTGAGAAACGCTTTCTGCATTACAGAACCAGTCAGAAAACATAGCCAAAGCTCATGAAGTCACTTCTGTTTCTTTATAAAACCCAGCAATTATTACCATTTATGGGTATTACAGCAGCATGCAGGACTCTAACCGCTGCCAGGCTTCACCATGACAATACTGTTTGTGTATGCAAGCATGGACCATGTGGGCACACACACACAAACACAGTGAAAGACAGACCCAGCTGTGACAGTTTTACTCAAAGCTATGGAAATCTTATAAATTAAATCCTACTGCAACTTCCTTACACTATGTCAAATTTCTCCCAATTAAAGGGACATCAGCTCATCTTCCAAGGAAATGAATGTTACCCGTTCTTAAAATCCAAGCATCGTGCTGTCTTTCACCATTTCTTGGAGGAGAACAGCTCTTCCAGTTCTTCCATCTTCTTCCAGAGAGAATATTTGTAGGGGTCGTTGTAAACCATTAGGATCAGCTCACCAAACCCAAACACTCTCAAGTCTTGAAGCAGACCTTCCAAAACCTGAAGGCTTGTGAAAATGTGGTGTCCATGTTGAGACTAAGACTTACAAAGCAGTTGAAAATACCAAGCTCTTGAATGTCTTTTACAAACCCCACACTGAAATGTCCAAAATTTTCTAATGTGTGTTACCAGAATCCCTCTAGTCTGCTTGAAACTTTTGCAACCAGTATTTACTGACAGTAATAAACCCCTTGCCTTTAAGATCGTTTTACTACTGTCAAATATTTGCTGCAGTCAGAGATAAGGCAGTATGCAAACAGAGCAGATCAGAAATAAAAAATTAGAATACCTTATGAGAAAAAACAAAGGTGCAGCGGTGATCACTGGCTGAGCACACATGGGACAGAAGAGCAGTGCAAGTAACAGTGTCGTAAGACACAGGGGGGTTTAGGTATTCGGAGTCGAGTGAGTTTCATCCTTACATGATTTGGAACTGTGATAGAGACCATGATGGCAGTATTTCATCAGTAGATCAAGATTCACAACCTAGCAAAATCAGGCCTTTGGAATGAGAAATGATTTAGCATGATCGCTAAAAGTAACAACAAAGTTCGTGTGATTTGCTGCAGTTTATGCGAAAGAAGTTTCTTAATCACTCACGACGAGCTGACAAATAGAAAACATCACACAGATGTAGAGGGTGAAAACAGAGTAGAAGGTGAAACTACTTCTAGCATAGCTCCCAATAAAAAAATAGCTATTTCTTGTTGCTAAGAAATATGAAAATATAGAAAAGGGCTGTTGCAAAGGAACAGACATGTACTGTGACATTGTCTGGACCAACCTGTAGAGATCACTGGATTGTAAAATTTAAACAGCGGCATTTAACAGGAGTCATCCACAGCTAAAATGGTACACCTTGCTAGAATAAATTTTATTTTCAATTGCTTGCCACTTCTCAACCCGTATTTCAACTGAAAAAATAATTGGGATCTTGACTGAATAGCTGCCTGGAGACAGAGAATAATCAAAGTTTTTTCAACAGTTGTTCACAGCACAAATAAAAAGATAATAATCTGTTCTCTCCATCTGCATGTTGATGCACATTGATGTTTTTGGCCTAACAAATTAAATAAAAGGCAAACTGTTGGTGGCACATTCTTTTTGGTCATGCATGTAACATATAAAAACGTGTCGTGATAAAGCTCAGAAGAATGGAAAGAATTTCATTCAGTAGTTCTTCAGTACTTGAATTAACATGTTGAATTCAGTTGAATTCAGTAGGGCAACGAAGCTGGTGAAGGGTTTGGAGAACTTGTCCTATGAGGAGCCACTGGAGCTGGAACTGTTTACTCTGGAGAAGAGGAGGCTCAGGGGGGACTTCATTGCTCTCTACAATTACCTGAAAGGAAGTTGTAGGGAGGTGGGGGTCAATCTCTTCTCCCCTATTAAGAATGACAGGACGAGGGGCAATGGCCTCAAGTTGCGACAGGGGAGGTTTAGGTTAGATATTAGGAAAAATTTCTTTACAGAGAAGGTTGTGAAACATTGGAACAGGCTACCCAGGGAAGTGGTGGAGTCCCCATCCCTGGAAGTGTTTAGAAACCGTGTGGATGTGGTGCTGAGGGACATGGTTTAGGGACCCTGGCAGTGCAGGGGGAATGGTTGGACTCGATGATCTTAAAGGTCTCTTCCAAACAGATGATTCTATGATTAAATAAGATTATCTTCATTTAGCCATTTTCCCTGAAAAAACATTTTTTTCCCCTCTTCTCTTTAGGAGACTGTAAGTATTGTAAAGCCTGGCAGGCTGGATTCGATTCTTTTGAGAAGGGTGGAGTGTTAAGAGATTAAATAAGTGTGAACTTGTTTCAGAAGCCTTGTATCGGGCTATAATGTTCTCTTAGTGTTCTCTCCCCTTGAAACTTGTGAAATTTATTGTGGTGATTTCCTGCCCAAATCAGATCAATACCAATAATTCTTTTCCTGTTTAAGTGTACTTAGATTCAATATAAAAACACTCTAATATTAGTAAAGGCTGAACTTCAAGTTCAGATAATTTCTTTTACCCATGTAAAGTGTATCAACTGAAATTGGTATCATTTGAAATAACAACTTCAAGCTCCTTATACTTTAGTTTAAGAAAACTAGGAATAAAAATCAATAAGAGAATACACAATGCACTAAGAAATACGGTCTTTTCTCAAGAATAACAGGATGTCTCTTCTTGTGGTTGGTATACATATTCTTGTGAGTATTTCAGATCTTCACCGGAAGGAACATGTGCCCCTTACAGGCTACCTAGTCAGCGAGACCTAGTTTTGCATTTAGTCAGTACTGGATTTGATTTTTAACATGATCCTCTGCAACACAACCTGAATACTGTAGAAAGCAAATCTGCCAGTGAAAATTGTTTTTATTATTTTTATTTTGAAGAACTTATAAAGAAAATGTGGACTCTTTTAAGTTGTAAACCAGCCAAATTTAATACAGTTTAAAATACACAGTAAAGGAAATATCACAGAGAACTAGTCTGAAGACATCACTCTTCACAACTCTGATTTGTTTTACCTCATGGAAAATTAACAACTGAAAATCATCCATATTTCTGCATAAACTGTAATAGACCATGAAAAATGTAATTTTCAGAGAACTTGACTGACAGCCAAGTGGTTAATGCACTAAATGGAGGTAGGGAATTGGTCCAAAAAAGACCCTTCTGCCTCCAGGTACTTGTAACATCTGACTTCTCAATTAGTTCCTTCCCTAGTCCTTCTTTACAGAAGTAAGTTTATAGCAGCAAATATGTCGTATCTTCACTACAGAAACCCTCTGGAATTCTTTTTTCCTTCAGTTATATATATGTAACACTCCTACACATATAACTGAACACCTGAGAACTACTGGTACCTCTTCTTGTTTTCCGTTCATTCCCAATGACTTTTTGGAGGCTCTCTTAATTCCATCATTGTAGGTTAAAACACAGGCTGCAAAATTTCTGCTTTGTATTAACCAAATTGCAGAAAGATTTCTCTCTCGTTGATCGTGCATAAATGTAAATTTTCCTTCTATTCCCACTTCAGTTTTAAGCTTCCTCTGACCAGCAGTATGTAAAGGGGAAAAAGGTGTAGGCTTTAATGTACAACACACATTGCAGCGATGAATTAAATTCATCATTAGATTAGAAAACATTCTGCAAGCAATATTGTTTAAATTTCTCCTGTGACTTGTATTTGTAAAGAGCGTCCACTATCAGAAACGTGTAGCATAGTGTTGCAGTCAGCTAACTGCAGTTTTCCAGCTTTGAAACAAAGATGCCCGCTTCTGTTCACACCCTCCGTCCACAACCCTTGCAACTTACGAGAGCAGGAATTCAGCCTTAGTGTTTTCCATTGTCTTTAGCCTTTCCTAACTACCTGCAAAATGTACTTTCTCAAGTTTAAACCTAATGTTACTATTCAGACTATAACAAATGGAATAGGATGGATACGTCCAAAAGGGAAGAGCTGAGGGGATCAGAAATCTTTGAATGACTTTCAAGTGCTTCTACAGATTGCCTCCATTACAGTATTTTTAATATATCAAACAGTAAAAAATTACAAAATATTGCAAAAAAAGCAGCAAGAACATTGCTGTGGGTTTTCAAAATGTTTTAGTGGATGCCATTATAGATATTGTGGAGTTAATGGCATGGGTTCTTTATAAATCCCTGTCCCTCTGCAACATTTTCTGTAAGTAAAAAGAAACGTAGAATATTCATTTATATAAAGTGTAATTTTTTTCTACCAGGAGTCTTCATGTATCTCTGTTGATATCCTTACAGTAACGCTCTAAAAGAAAAATAAAGCAAGATCAGCTTAGGATAAATTAATTTTACAGTTCTGCAATATAAAGTACAAAGAGATAGAACAAAAATAATGTATTGAAGCAAAATACATACTGTGAGAAAAAAAGAAGGATTATTTTTCTTGGAGTTTGGTGATTGTTTTTTCTGAATTAATAGTTCGGCTTTTTGTGAGCATTGATCAAGGCAAAAAGAAGATAGAGTCTAAAAAATCAAACATAATGTCGGATTTCATGCTCATTTTTCATCTGTAATTTAAAACACCTGCATTTCTATTTAGTTTAATTCCATCACTTTTTCTTAATTATTATGTTCACAATATTTATATATATATTTAACCTTTCAATTTTCAAGACTTTGGGATCTGTGATCCAAAGCAGACTTATTAACTAATTCAGCTGCTCTGAGGACTACAGCATTGTCTGCAGATCCATATCTCCAAGAACAGAGTCTGACTTTCTATAAAAGAGATACCATCATACATGCAGACCACAGAGAGCGATGGACTGGCAATAAACACCTCCCCCCAAAACAGTAAATTGAATTATGCATGCATTTCTGAATAGTACTTCAATATTTTTGTCAGTTTTAGAAGCCAATTGTATGCCTTTATGATAATGTGTTTTATAATTTTTAACAATTCCTTTTTTCAAAAGCATTTTGTCCTGCAGAACCTAGCTTTTTGCATTTTAGGGTGGTGGGTTTGGGTTTTTTTTTCTATAATAAGGAAAAGCCCTACAGCCGTGTTCTATTCAGTACTATATCAGGCAAAATCAAACACATACTGAAATGTTCGCAGTCAGTTAGCAGAATATGTTAACTCTGAATCCTTAGTTGAAAACTGATTTCTGTATATGCTTATTAAAGTTATGTACAGATTACATATAAACATTAAATGTTTCCATGCTGAGCAAGCACGTAAGTGAAGAAGCAAGTAAATTCATTACAAAGTTTGACATGATCTGATGTCAAACTTTGTTTTAATACTAGAGGACTTAGAGGGTTCTCACTATTTTTCCTCCCTTCTCACCTCCGCAAATCCTGGATATGGTTTCCAGCAATTCATCACAGAACCAGCTGGCTCACATATGTGACCTCAATTATTAGTTCTACAGTTATGCAAGTGCTTGGATCTAGTTTTCAACTTTCTCAGCCTTGTGTGAGACAATGGTATACATGAAAAAACTACATGTGGGGTATGACGTCTGCAATGATTAGAACTGAGTTAGTTCATCCCTGTAATGACGGTATAAAGAAGCAGTTCTCAGTCTACCACCTTAAGCTCTCTACTCCAGTTTCACAGAGATCCAACTACTTTATGAAGCAAACAAACATCCAGAAGTCCGAAAGGATAAGGGGGCCATCATTCTCCCGACACCTACAGTAATATCCAGGAGATTTTGTCCTCAAATCTCCACAAGGCACTTGCCATAAGCAATGCTTCTTTAATACTTCTTAACAAGTTAAGCCTCACACATCGGTACTTTCAGCATTGTATCTCTGTACCAAACAAAAGCCCCATGAAACACTGCAGCTAGAAGATGCTGTGTAAACCACAACAGCTGGTGAGGCAAACCTTGAGAAAGCAAGTTCAAGACATGCCTTTCACATATCATGTAGAAGTGGTTTCTTTTTAACTGACCTAATATTTTGTATTCCTTAAAGTCAGGGTTAATGCATCACCAGATCCAGCTACCCATAGGAGAAGGTTTTCACGTCAAAACTTTTCAAAAAGTATTTTGTATTCTTCACATTGTGAGGAAACATTCATGAAAACATGTAATTTTTAAAAAGAAAAGAAACACCTATGTTTGAAATGCACTGGGTTATTATATAAAATCCCTCAGGCAGAAAGAAACGTAGTTGCAGTTGCATCATTTATTTTGGTATAATGTCACTTTTAGAGGGCCTCTTCCTACAAAGAGAGTAGTAGATAAGATATTAATTTACTGAATAAAGACCAGACACCTATTAAACTGACCTATAAGAGTGATTTTTATGATTTAAAACCCAGGGGGAAAATATTCATTAGGTATACAGAAATCAGTTCTGTGACTGATAATATTTTTTTCTGTATAGCTTTGGTATATCTAGCTGAGATAAAGAATGGTAATTTTCTATTGCATTTGTTGTTACACAATTCATAGCACTTCTTAGTCACTGCTAAAATATGCAGATACCAACCTGAAAATCTCTAATGAATGTTAAAAAGAAGAAGATAAAACCAAAGGCCACTGTCCATTCACAGATTGCACTCAGAAAGTGATAGGTGTAATCCTGATGGAATGAGACATAAAATAAATATCCGGCTAAAATAGATAAATAAAATGATTGTGTAACACTATAAAAAGAGATGTTTCCTTCTGTAAATTCGACAAACATTCTAAGGCTTACGACTCATCATCTCAATACCCTGTTCTATAAAAGTCAACAGTATATTTATCAAGGTTGCATATGTTCCATTAAGCAACAAGTCTTGTGCACTAACAAAAAATAGCACAAGAAAACTACAACTAGCACAAGATCAAAACATAGCTTGGATATAATTTGCACCAGAAAAAATTTAGTTCTTACATGAAGGATAAAGTGCCCATATTCAAAACTTTTACTCAAAGCCACTGAGTTCAGTAGTACTACTACTTATAGTAAATTCTCAGGATGTTTTCAAATGGAGGGCTACCCTTGTATGACAGTTCCTGACAAGACCTTTGTTTTTAAGTAGACCATCACAGAACACCTATGTAATATGAAATAAACAGAATGTGAAGTGTTTCTTAACAGGCCATCAACAATTATGTGATCTGTTTCAGTAAAAACATTCTCTCATCCTTGCATCTCAAGTAACAAAAATCCTCGAGAGGTATATATTACTTAGATCTCTAACTCGTGAAAATTCACCTTGCCACTGTTTGGTTGAAGTACATTTGCCAAGTTTGCTTTTCAGGCAGGATACATTCTCTGCGTTGTTTAACTTGCTTTTTTAATACCTCCGTGTAGCAAAGTTTGTCCAAAAATAAAATGTATTTTTCATAGTTACCATTCTGAGAACACTGCAATCAATTCAAATACCTAATATGGACTTTAGTATGCTTCAGGTCAGACACCCAGTGTTTATCACAATAGTACGGACTGTTTAATAAAGAATGGTGAAAAAAACAAGAAAACCAATGCTGTAAAAAAACCTCAAAAACGTTAGAATCAAACTGGTAATTTCATTTCCAAGAAATGTCACTATAAAGGGAAATAGAATTCACTTCCAGAATACCTTTTATCTTTTTGTTACCCAAGCTGCACAGATTTCTAATGAAGAAATAACTGGAAACGAGCATTGCATGATTCAGTATGATTTCACAAATTTGTTCATGATAATGTACTATTTAAAGTCTCTAAAGCATCTGTAACGCTACACACTTTTAAACTAACACAACAGCATAACCCAAATCATATGATAGAGGGTAAGTTGGCTACCTATTGAGTTTTTACCTTCTCATCTGGAGTCCAATCAATTTTTGTCATGGAAATTCGTGAAGCAAACACAATCACTGGGGAAAACACAGTGTAAAGGAAACTACGGAAGTTTAGTGAGTAATAGTGACAATGCCTGCTTACAAAAAAAGACCCCATCTGCCCCTTCTGTAACAGAGGAGATCCTGAACAACCAGAATATCAAACCAAAGAATTAAAAAGACAAGTAAATGAAACACATTATTGAAAGGCAACTGACAGCAGCAATCAAAACAAATTTCTGCACAAATAAAGGTTTCTGTTAGTTCTTCTAAATTACAGAGGGAAAGGGAGACACTCCAAAACTTAGATCACATCCATGACTGAGAACTGTGGGAGTAGAGTCCTGCATTGTTGGAAGGAAAACCCAGTGGTTTCCATTGGTCCACAACAGGTGCCTCGATATATTTGCACAACTTTCAAGACTGGGGCCTTCTTTAAAAGCCCATTAAAAGCTGCCGAAACCAAAAGCAGGCTGTAGGTGGCTGGCTGATGTGATGATCTGCTGCCACCAATTTTCAACACTGGCAGATCATGTAAAGACTAATAAAATCAATGGGATGACTCTAATTTCTACAGGCCGTGGGAAAAGTCAGTAAGTGTGTTGACTGTGTCTCTAGGGGAGGCATCTAAAGAAGCCAAGCTCCAACCAACGGGATCAAAAGCATGTGCTTAGGCTTGGAGAAAATCTTGTGTATGCCAACTGTATTTTATATGTCCATCTATTATGTTCATTTTAGAAGCAGTGCCCCCCTTTGCAAGCCCTTCTCCGTACCCTCCTTCGAATGAAGGAGGTTGGAAAGTTGGTCTAGCTTTATTATCGTATCATTCTATGAAGAACTTTGGGGTATTAGATTTAAACATACCACTGAAAGAAGAGAGAGTTTTTTAGAAGACCCTGAAATCCATCTCTGCTATTAAAGGTGTCTTGACATGTTATGTGCATTATTATGGTAGAAATATTAGGGAGCCCTAAGCAAAGATTCTAACCTCATTTTCCTCCTTTATCAGCAATGGCTTAACTTTAAAGGAAAATCATGGACGCGTAAAGGGAAAACCGTGGGATACACTATAAAGGATACTGGGAATGAACGCAATGCATGATATTACAGCTATGGCCATCCTTATGTGACACACAAAGTAAGTGTTCCACTGCGGACAGGACTTGTAAGAGATTATAGACTGAAGTGTAATGTATACAACGCCCGAGCCAAACGCCACCAAAGCTCCTATGTCATGGACGCTGGGAACAGACAGCTCCTGGAATGAGAATCAGCACAATGGTTAGCTGCTACTGTTTGTACAGTGGTAGGAATCAATGAGCCCAGAGGAGATGGTAGCCACACTATGCTGGACATGTATAAGCAGTGGGAAACAGCCCATTCTTGAAGCAGTCTACACAGGGAAGGTGAAAGAAAATGGAGAAAGTAGTTCCGAGAAGTAAAATAAACATGTCCAAAGCCACCAGGTCGAAGTCTTTTTCAATGTTCACATGAAAGTGTAGATTTATTTTAGAGCTGTTCAACAGCTGGTCTATTACCAGTTAATGTTTCCACAAACAGGAAATGGCTTGTGTTTTCCTTCAGAGGTTCCTATACCTCCTTTTCCCCTTTACCCTGTCAAAGATTTTCATACTTTTGCAGTGAAAGTCTAATCTGCATTTGTGTGGCCATTCTCTAACTAACAAACACTCATAACTAACATACTCTAACTAACAGTAAAATTTAATGGGAGCTGTTCTAAATAGTGACTGCTATAGCTCTGTCCCCTACCCTCTGGTGGCCAACCACAAGGCTCCAGGAAATAAGTTAGCAGAAAATTAGATATATACATACTAAAAAAAAAAAGAATAAAAGTTACCTAAAATAAGCTTTTTATATGAAGGTCTTTCACTGCCAGTCTCTTGAATTATTCAGCCAGTTTACTCTACCCCACATCATCAGCCACTTTTATTCAAGTTTCACAACACGAGAAAGTCTGTATAAAATCATAGTATCACTATAAGTGGCCCATACTTTTGTAATAGCCTACCTATGAAAGGTTCTCTCCTTTAAAACACAAGTAGAATATCTATTAACAAAACAGATGAAGATTCCAGAGAAATTATTGTATTCTAAACGTTTCAAAAAATTACAAATACAAAGTTACGCTTCTTTGGAATCCAATAATGGACAGGTAAGTTAGCTTTAAAGCTCCTTTGTCTCTCCGGAGCATAGCAAAACACGTGCTATGATCTGACCTACTACAGTTCTATTTTAGTGATACATGAAAATACATCTATACTCTTTCATTACATACGTTAGTAGCTTTCCTGCTTGGAGGCCACAGTTTTCTTTGTCTTGTAATGGTGATTACATTCACGTGCTCTCTCACATTCTCTTCCCCTTGCTTTTCTTTATACTCATTCCCTTCTACCTCTATGTGATGTATTAAGTTCTTTCAGGTTTTAAAGCATGTCCTCACACAGGTATTTAAGTGGCATCTCATCTGTACCTGCATTTCTTCCCCTCTGTCCCACATTTTGCCTTCTATATAGAAATGACAAGATTTGGTATGGAAAGCATTAAGCAAGTGTAACTGTTGGTTTTTTGCTTTTAGTCCCTCACACCCCACCCCCACCATACAGAGCTTTTCTAACATGGCTCTCATCATTGCTCCTATTAAACTGCCACAGCTTCCCTAAAAGGCCCTTCACACTCAACCGCTGCAGAACCTGGGAAATTTTGCTACCTCTGCTACAGTAAGCCTTCTAAGCTTTCCAGTCAGACAGGAGGATCTCTCTTTAATCATGTGCAATGTCTAATGGGCAAAACCAGACCTGCTAAGACCTGGTGTTTCACTTCGCCCTATTCATTAAGGGCTACCATATTTTTTCCTGCCATATCCAATTATCTTCTTAAAGCTAACTCTCCACTGTCTTTCAGTCCTGTATTTCAAGCATTATGTTATTTAAAACCGAGAACAAACACCTTCTTCATTACTTATTTTCTCAGAAACCCTTTTGCTTTTAGGACACAGTCCTAGTGTTTTCTCCCACCTTGTTCCTCATTTTTGCTAAGTGTTCAGAGATTAATGCCATTAAAACCCCATGTTACATATCATACCTTACCTTGAAGAAAAACAGGTGTAAAAAATTTCGCTACAGCTACTACTATGCTACTTAAAAGATTCACCACAAGTGGCACTAGATTTCAGTAAATAAAAGGAAACCTTAAATATTTCCAGTATAATTTCACACTGAAGCCTTTTCAACAAATGAGGTATTTTGCTGTGGGGAAAGAGAAAATGAACGGATGTCCAATAGTGTTAATCACCGTCTACTATGGTACTCAGGTATGGTGTTAGCTCAGCGGATGGGGTAAAATTAGTGTTAAGAAACAAACATGAATGTGAATTTTCTGCGTGATCTACTGATTAGAAGGACTAGACTGAACATTGAAGAAATAACTTCTAATTTCAGCTTTGCTTTGGTCTCCTGACCTGAAGCAGTCACCTGACCTTGAGCAAGTCTCACGGCCTCTTCATGTCTCAGTAATTCTGCTGGTAAATGGGGATAAGAATGAACTGTTCACTAGTTGTACACTATACAGCTAAAAGACCAAAGACTGGCACCATTTCCATCTTTCTGGGCAATTAAGCATGCCCAAAAATCTGCTAGATCAGATCTTTAGATAGATTATATCCTTACAGTGTTCTGGACCCTTCCTATAAATGGTGCATAACGTGGAAAGTAAGGTCAAAGCAGAGGAAAGAGAAATTAGATGAGGAAGAAGTTTATGAACAGGCACTGAGAGGCAACAGAGATTAGATAAGAACCAATGTTATAACTGTCAAGGGGCCCCTTTGGAAACTTTAGGATCAAAGTTTCTGCTTCCCTGACTCTCTCAAATTATTTTGCATTCCTGATTTGTCTCTTCCTTATTGAAGGTGAGTTTGTTTTCTGTTTCAGTCAAGCAATACTGTTTCCTGTCATCTAAACTTTCTTTTGTGACACATGTAAATTATAATAATAATCGTAGAAGTAAAATAGCATGCTTCAAAAAGACTGCAGTGCCTATAGTGCTTGTAATCCACATGCATTGCCTGGAGGTAAAATGAAAAAGTGCAAGATACCCATCTGAGGCAGAGGTTTTTGTCGGAAAATACCATGTCGATTACATGCAGAATTGTATTGGCTGTTGAAGCCCTGACAATCCTTATTTTCAATGTCTCTGTATACTTTCAGGTCACCATACGGGCGCCACAGCATTTACCAAAATATTTCCCAAGGTAGACCATCCTTTATAAGAAATAATTCAGCTGTTTCGACAGATTTAAAGGCAACATCTCAAAACAGCTACCAATTAAACTTGACTTGCTCCTCAGCTGAAATTGTCAGTGCAATTGTCCTAACAGTTCTTTGTGTCAGAATCTACCCAATCACATGCTTCCTCGCTAGAAGAGGTGAAAAGAATAATGCAATTCAATATTTTTCCTCTCTATTGAATTTTATTTCTGACACTGAGGACTGGACCTCTTTGACTTAAAATGAGATGTTTTATCCATCCCTTCTAGCAAAGTGAGTGGTAACTCTACATGTCTCTATCAAAAGACTCAACATGTTGTTATGTCATCTCCTACAGACTCAAAACAATGGGCTAATATCGTGCGTGGTGTTCTAACCTGTCAGATTAAGTGTAGGTCATTCTGTAGAAGATGTTACTAGTGTGTGTGCCACCATTTAGTTAAAAACACAGGTCCTTTTGCAAGTCTGACTCATTCTGACCTACCTGACTGTAAGCAAACTAAACTGCAAAGCTTTTTTACAGTAAAATTTTCATAGTAAAAATTTTACAGCAAAAGCACCTGTATCATTTTCTCATGCAGATATGTTACAAGACAAGCTCAGACACACACAATAAAAAACTTCTCAAACACACATAAATATACAAGCAAAAACTAGCATAGAGGAAAAAATAAAATCTGTATTTTTAAAGCTACTGAAAAAAAGCAGGAGCAAGAAGGACATTCTTACTCCATTTGCCAAGTATCCACTTTAGTATACAACACTCAGATGTTAACCATTCTTACCTATTTGATTTTTTAACTGTTAAAACAATTTTAGTTCCATTCATGATATGAAAGTTACAGTCATACCTGAAAAGTTGCAACTATGCCCATTCCAGTACAGCCCATCAATCCAATACATAATGAAAACACGTTGCATGAAGATTGAACAAAGTGCAATGACTCGTTTTGCTTCTCTATTAATAAATATCTGATGTACATTGTAATTGCAGCTGAAAAACAAAAAGTACAGATGTTGTTCAGTGATCACATATTGCTTACATTTTAACACCTTGCCTTATAACACAGTAGTATAGAGAATAAAATTTTAAGCATAATGCAATAGATAATACTGCCTTTAAGTCTCCTGGGGTGAAGAAGAAAGGTAGTAAATGTCAGATGTATTCCTTTCAGATAGACCTGTCTTAATGTTACCTTAGTCTTAACATTGCACATTAGTGCTTTCTAGAAATAACTCCCCATCACTTTGAGAAAAACACTGACTTAAATCCCATTCTCCTGCACGTTTTAGGCACAGAGGCATTCCACATTAGTGATAGATGTTAGAGAGATGAACCCTAAGTTGTTAAGTGTGAGAATTTATTCTGCTCTGATACGCAGTCTTGTACCAGAACATACAATGGATGCCCTGAAGAATTAATACATTTCTGTAGACTGTAAAGAGAAAAAAACATAACCAGCTGTGTATCTAGAAAATATTTTCAAAGCTTTTAGACCAATTCTGGCTGCTCTTTAGTACAACAGCATCCTCAAACCACTACACAAAGATTTTATTCCAACCTATATGACCCCAATATGCAGTTCACTCCTGACAAACACCTCTACTGAATTAGAAGATGGTGGTTCATCAGGATATGATAAGGTGGGTTCCACAGTTCAGTAACACAGAACATAGTTTTGGTCTATTTATAGTTGGAAAAATAAATCAGGTAACTTTGTACAGGCACTATGAAAAAACTTGGCAAAACATACCAAGATAGTATGACTGAGTAAGGCTCTTAGAAAAGGTAAAATACGTGATTTTTCCTTTGCGTGAAGGCCATCATGGTCTACATGTATACAGAGAGGGGTACATAGCTCTTGATCCTCTACCCCCTAAAAGAGAATAGAAAATGCCAAACTCCCTGTTACAAGGCCAGTAGACATTCAGCAGAGGAGTAGGCACCTTGCAGAGGAAACCAGGTGTTGCTTCAACACTATTTGTCCCTTTGCTGCAGCATCCTAGAACCTAATGCCTCCCTATATCAAAGACACAGTTTTTGCAAAATAATTATGCCATCTTTCTTCCATTTTTACTTCCAGCGGCACTGATGAGGTGCTCTTAAGAGGCAGAAGTGCCTCTAAGCCTGCACTTACAGGCCCTACAGTTCCGGCCCTCTAGACATTTCTTCCATCTATCTCATGCCGCCATTTGACTGTGGAATACTTTTTCTGCAGAATATTGTATGGACTGCAATGTAAGCAGACAGCTTTTGCTAGTTTGCATTTCTTTGCTGTGTTCAAACCAAGTACCTTATACATACCTAAAAGTGCTGAAATATTAATCATAAAACCAAAGATACCACTCTCTGGAGGTTTAGTTCCAGTGTCACTAAAGCAGGAAGAGAAAGATATTAAAAGTTAATTGAGATCCGTGAAACATGAATGAGATGTATACATGAAACCCCAGGAGAAATGTAACTTGTGTGAACTGCTACTAAGTGCATAAGACCCTTAAACATATAAATTGGAATGCTGTCTGCTGCACGCTTGAGCTCCATTTGTAGCACTGAATCTTTCTTTTTAGAAAGAAATCGTATTTTTAGAGTGTACTATTTGAACTGTATTTCTTCCTTTTCTGTGTGCAATATGCAGATGTGACAGAGCAATACTTTGCTCATGAATGACATAAATGATTATATAAATGATGTTTTTAGAAATACCATTTCTTTTATGTACTAAATTAACACTGGAATAGAGTAAAGCAATCTTAGGGCATTCAGTATCCTAGGATGTGAGAGAACTGGGCTTAATTTCCTGGTTTGTTTGAAAGGACTTTATCCCAGGACATCAGTTGCATTCCAATGCCCAGGAAAGTTCCTAGGCACTGTTTAATTTACTAATGTAGATACAGCTTAAGAGTACTCTAGGCCCAAGGTGTTGTAAGTCCCTTTGGCTAATGCAATTCACCCTTATAGGGGATAATTAGAAGTTCATTGGGACAGATAGATGAAGTGTGAGAATATCTACAGAATCTGTACACATACATACATGCATATGTATAGATGAAATATGTCAATATATATGCAAAATACATGATACGAAGAAAATAGAATTCCTTCATCATAGAATCCTTTTCCCTCTTTTTCCCTACGTATGTGCAAACACCCCCCTCAGAGAACGCCCCTTCCTTGCAGGAAGGACATACTCCTCGGAGTATGTGGGTTCAAGTTCCCTCAAAGCCTCTTTCATAGAAGGTGAGCGCTCTGTTGAAAGAATACTGAGATGCCATCACCTCTTTACACTGTTTTTTTATTGTCTAATGTACAACCAGTTGATATCCATTGGAGCAGGCTCTGTTGGTCAAGCCAATTGAAAACATATAGCTCATAATTCTTTACATAATCTGGGTGTGAACTGAGTTTTCAGTTGCTCAGTAGTACTTCTGTGTAAACAGAGGCACCCAAGGAACTCTATTGTCAGAAAAGTAAACACATAAGGATTTTAGCTGATGTCAAAGTTCAGTGGAAACCAAGCAAAGATTCAGAGAACAAAACTTTCCCTTTGATGTATGATGAAACAAGCAGGTACTAGCTAGAGATTTTTTTTAATGTGATTCTAGAAGATTACTATTCTCTTCATGCCAAGAGTGAGGCTGGTTTAGTTTTCAGTGCTAAACTTCTGAACCTACTACTGAGTGCAGCCAAAATGACAGGTGCTCAGCATTGATGCCTGTGCTCTGAACACCCAGAAAGCACTTTCTACGTAAGCATTCTCGAAGATTTTGACAATTTTGTTAAGTTCAAACTGGGAGAATATGACCATATCAAAAGATTAAATTTTTTAGAAGTTAGTATTTGCTCTCAAACACCTTCTATTTTACGGAAGCATTTGTGTAACCAGTTGCCAAGATGATTTATAAAGAATGGGAGGAATCTGAGGGTAAAGGGGGAATCCTAATGAAAAAAATAGAGAGAAAAATCTTGTATTTCTTTTGATTAGATTGGTTCCAAATTCTCTGTCAACAAAAGGTTGGACCAGGCTTTTAGACAAGTTTTGACAACTTCTCAGACATTAAGAATCCCTATTCATCTCTACTTTCTTGTTGTAATGCTTTCTGAAGACTTGCCCCAGCTTGTACTCTGTATAAGCTTTGTGTCTCTTTGATAGTGGAATTGATGAAAAAACATACAGTAACTCATTTTTTCTGTGTGACACTTCTGAAGATCATTTAATCCATGCTTCATTTAGCCCATTTTTAAACATTGAACTTCACATCTTTTCCTCATGTTTCTGGAGGGTTTTCATCAATATGACAAAGGAGTCCATTTTAAAAGTGAGCCACTTGTGACAATCTTGAAGAACTTTTGCAAATCAGAAACAGCTCTGTGCCAAGTACAGCACTGTGATCACTTCAAAGCTTTTGAAGGACTTTAGGTGAGAAGCGAATGGAAGTGGCACATGCAAAGAAAGCTATTTGAAGTTCTTGCAACACTTCACTTCGTAAGAGCAATTCAAATAACCTGAAGAGGCACTGAACTCCATTCATTTTTTTACTTAAGGCTCTTCTCAAGCTAAAGCTTTACAGGTGAATTTTGCTATTGTTGATTTTTAATCACAATAATCTTAATGTATGATTTCAAAAACTTTCATACCAAAAATACTATACAATATCGACAATGTATTTACAAAGTACTACACTGGGCTTTTAAGGACACAGTGCCATATTTTCCACCAAAAAATCCCTGAACCTAAATGAAGACTTAGGTACTTTTTGTTTCACTTCTGGCCTTCTGCTTTGCAAAAACAACAAAAAAATATTTGTGACAGTTACTTTCTCTTAATGAAAAAGAAAACAGCAAATTGCACATGCGAAACAAAAACATGTACTCCTTTATTTGCAATGGTGCATAGAAAAGATGGGAATCCTGTATGAAAAAAAAGTCCCAGATTTGTAAAGATTACATTTTGCCTACAAGGATTCTGATTGATCCAGAGGTACTAACTGGCAGCACATACTTGAAGGAAAATTCCCTTTCCTCTTTCACTTAGAATTCAAACCACCAAGCAGCCACTTCGTCACATCCAAATTAGTTGGGATTTTGACTAGCATGAGCAAAAGAACTAATATAGACACAATGGAATAACCTTTTAGGCTCAGTTGCTAGAAAATACAAAATCATATTCATTTTTATCTACCCAGAAATATACTTATGTGGTTTACTTGATGAGACATTAGTGCAGTTTCTATGACAAAATTATATGTGGTCTTTCATTGTGACAGCTGTCACAAGGTAAACAAAATTAACAAGTTACATCAAGTGATACACATGGTACTTGAGGAATGTAAATAAGAAATACAGAAATCTTGAACTAAAATTTGTCAGTATTTTTCTCCTTCATGAAATGAAATTTCCTCATACAAGCTCTAGTTAATTTTTTAGTTCATTTTAAGTTATTGCACAACTGAAATGTTACAACATTCTTCCTCTTTCTTTTTTATCGTGCTAAGTTTCACTAAATCATGTTCTTAATCCCATGATTCAGCTTCCTAGGCTAAAGCAATGACCTGCAAAATAAGAATATAGTATGACTATTGGCCTAAGCATTTAGGAGGAATCATCATGTTACTTTCAAGTGCACCTTCTGTGTAGATCATATGCTTAGACCATGTGCCTTCAGAATTATTACAGGTTGTTCACCAACAGTATAACCTGAGTCCAGGAAAAAACATGTCCTGTTCTCCCACATATTTTATTCAAGGCCATAGCTTAACATAAGAAATATAATTTGTCAAATTTCTTACTACAGGACCTCAAAATCCTTCTGAGCACAAACCGTATAGTGCGAGTGGACAGAGTTATATCAAATGGTTTATTTTTCTTGGTTAAGAATGGTTAAATATCACTGGTTACAAGCACTTCTGTGTCAGTAAAACTGTGCCTTGTAATCAAGGAAGATCATGAGTATAACCACAATTTTTAAAGCAGTAGGGTATTTGTGCATGTACAAGAAGAAGGCTTTCCAAGAGCTGAGTCCAGATTTGGGGGGATAATTTTACAAAGTTTTGCTAACATAAGCATGAAACCCGACTTTTTTTTGCTCAATTCGAATGAAGCTCAACTTCCTTGTGGGTTGCACTGTCATTTGCACTGTCTCACTTGCTTATGATGACAGACCCTAATTTTCAATCAAATCTCTGTGTATACACAAATCAGGTTAGCAGTCTTCTGAAGTTATGCACATCCATAAAGTCCTTCAAGGAATTAAATCTAGATGTGCCTTGAAAGATGAATTTGAAAGTCTTTTTTAGATCTGCTATATATCAGAGACCACCCTTCGATTTCTGGCTTACATTTAATCTGTTTAGAGCTAATTATTAATAATTTCACAGCTCAGATTTAAATGTTAACATAAGCAATGTATAAACAATGACATATACAGAATTATGCTTAAAGGACTAATGTTATAGAAAAGAGATGCCAGTTGCCTCTCAGGAAGGCTTTTACACTCATTGTTCCTATGCTGAGATTGTAAAAATGTGTTTGTTTGTGGGGGTGTTGGTGTGTGCCCTGCAAAAGCCCTTGTAGGGCTTCGAGTCCTGTTACCATCTCCTGCACTTTGGCTCAGTTCTGGAGTTGCCCGCTTTGGCTCTAGCAGAAGACTCTTTCGCATCCTTCCTCCCATGTCCGTCAGCATTAGTGTCCTGTGGCTGTCAGAGAGGCCTGGGTGCTAGAGGTGTGATAGGGGAAGGCAAAGCACAGTGGGTCTCTGTTCTGCCTCTCCTCTCGGGGAGGCGCTGCCATCGCTGCATCTCCTCCTTCATGGAACCCCACATCCGCGCCG
>NW_010432885.1:0-6883 GCF_000710305.1 Buceros rhinoceros silvestris
GCTCTGCCCGCCCCTCTCCCTCGCCCCGTCCCGCCCCGCCCCGCCCCCGCTCTGGTCGCGGGAGAGTCCTTGTGCTTCCCCAGCTGCCAGGTCGCAGCGTCCGAGGCTCAGCTGGGAAGAGAGACATCAACTTTCTCAGCACAAGGAGAATCTGCGGAAGGGAAGACTGGAGTCCGTCAAGGACGGCGAGGGACCGGAGGAGACGCTTTCGAAGCTCGCTGTGCCTGCCAGCAGCCGGCCCTGCACCCAAAGGGCTTGTCCTCGTCATGGTTTTCCCTGTGACATCTGCAAGGCTGCCTGCTTCCCCACCTCTCCCCTCCCCGTCATTTATTCGGCCTCTAGAAGCATGTGAATAATTTGCAAATGAGTTTTTGTTTAATGACACTCTTGAAAGGGTATGTTTGTGAATCATTTACTTCAGCAATTGCTTGGGCCCAAGAACTGCTTGCCATGTCTCAATTGACTTTTACCCTGGGCTATTGAAGCGCTTTACACATGTTCAAAAATTGAGTCCTGTTCCATACGTGCTCTAGTTAATAGCTGGAAAACAAGGGCACTGAAGTTACGCGATGAGTCCAAGGTCAGCAGAGAAATCTGCAGGTGAGCCCAGAACCAAGTACAGGTTTCCTGGTGCCCTGGTTTTGTAGGGCTCTGGGAGTAATCGTCATTGACCTGCTTTTCTATGGACACCTCCTTTCATCTTCCTGCAGTGAGGCTCTGAGCCCGCAGCCATTGATACACCAAGGCAAAGTCACTGGCTGCAGGGTGACCTCCAGCAGGACCCGGCACAGGCACTTTACACCCCATTTCTACAGGGTACCTGCGGAGTTCTCCGTGTCTTTGCTGGTTGGGAACCACCTGCATTTTCCCATGGTACAGCCTTGTAGCTGACTCAGTCAACCAGTAGAAAGTTTAGGTTTTGTCACAAAGGAGCTTCTTGTGGGTGTGACGACAGCATGGGTTTCCATCAAGGAACTGTGCTGGCATAAGTTACGGTTTATTATTTAAATATCTTGACTCTGTCAGGCAAATTGAGAATTGTGGGGTTTTTAAATACCTGTCACTACTGAAAAAAAATTCCATGATGATTTTCTCATCTGCATGGCTGCAGCTTTGAGCTTTTTGCTCTGCTTGGCTTGTAGGAGACAGTCCTGTTTACATCTGTCCTTCCTGAGCCAAGAGGTTTTTTGCCTCCTGGTGGGTAGTTAAAACACACCGCACAGAGCAGGTCCTGGCTGCCAGAGCTCTCAGCTCTCCCATGGGAAAGCTGCTGTGGCACTGGCTTTAGCGGATAGGAAGAGGAGGGACGCAGGCTGGAGCTGCCACTCCAGCAAAGGCAATCTGGATCATTTACTGAACAATGCCAAGGGGAAGGAAAGGGACCTCTTCTTGTCTTTGGGAGGTCACAGCCTGCAGAGAGTACGATAAAAGCACAGAGGACAGAACACCTCCGAGCTGCTCTCTGGGAGCACTTTTTGTTACACTTCTGAGAACACTTTGTGTACTGCAAAGGGAGGCGCAATCCTTGGAAGGAGGCACCTCTGCACTTTTGTCTGGAGTCCTGCAGTCACTGAATATATCCCGTGAGTGAAGTCATAGCACCTCGAGTTGAGAAACAGAGCTTTCCTGCCCCCCCCAAAAGAAAACAGCTGCCCGTGGTTCTAGCTCTCCTGTTACAGAGTCTGAAAACCTGAGCTGAACATAGCTCCAGGGTCAGACACAAGAAAGAATAACTGCATGATTTTTGAGACAATCTGGGAGATCCCTTGGGCTGAATTCACAATAAATGACTGATGACAAGTGGCAGCCTCGAATGATGGCCAAGCTGGATTGCCCAGAGGGCTAGTGTAACGCATGAAGCCATTAGTCTGTGGTTGGGAGGTCTGGGTACTGTGCTCCTCAGCAGCAGCCCAGCTTTCCTGGACTGCCTTTGCTCCTCTTGCATCTTGTCCTCTGCATGTTACAGACCAAACTCCTTGGGCAGATGTTGCTTCTGGTTTTGCCTTAGCTCAGTTCCTAGACCAGTGGGGTTGTGGTCTCGGGTGGCTACTGCAATGCAGACCCTGGCTGCCAGGAGAAGGGCAAAGGAGAAGAAAAGAGGAGGAGGCAGGAAAGCAATTCTGCTTTTTAATGGTCAACGTGTGCAACTGATGGAGCACTGATCTCCTGCAAAGCCACCAGGGGAGCTGTCCCTTACCTGGCTCTTTCCAGAGTAGGGGGACTGTAGTTAGACATTCTTCAGTTTAGACCTTCACCCTTGGAAAGGCTGGAAGAACTAAATATGACTGTGAGAGAAACGTCCAAATGGGAGTTGTGGAGGAAGAAAGAGTACTAAAGCCTCTGCCCTGCCACAGAGGACTCCTGAGTTGGGTGAAAATCAGTGTGATGGGGCAGGGTAACACAATGGGGCAACAGAGGAGAGAGCCATTATTGTCCCTCTGTTTTGCATGGCTTGCAGGGAGCAAGGAGAAGGGCAAAGAAACCATGAATCAAAAGTTGATGATGGCTGTGTGTGGCAAAGGTGGGTATCCAGCCAGGAACATGGTGGGGCTGCACAAAGCCAGCCAGTGGTAAAGCCGTGCCCTGTGTCAGAGCGGTCAGTTTCAGAGCAGTGTCCCAGGGGACAGAGCAGAGCAGGTCGGTGTGCCTGGGCAAGCAGGGAACGCCAGGGCTCAGCTCCTCGGGAGACAAAGAGCAGCGCCTGCAAGTCTGAGTGAGTGGCCTTAATGGACAGAAATCATGGAAAACAGAAACACACAAATGCAAGAGAGGCAGGCCAGATGGGGGAAATACAGATGAATTAATGCACAGGGAAGGGAAAAGGAAAAACACACAGGCATGCTGCGCGCCAGCCAGCTCTTCAGCAACAGCACTGCTGCGTGCCATTGCTGTGATGAGTGAATGGGAAGTCCTGCTCTGCTCGGTGCAAGTTATTGCTGCTTTATACCTTTATAATTCTCTCTGGCCTCAAAATGTCCCAGGCTGGGAGTCCTCTGTTTACATTTTATGTCCCATCATCAGTGTTGCTGCTTAAGGCCAGAGCTTTCCTGCCATTCCTACCAAGCTTGTTGCAGTCTTGGAGCCTCATTTCTGGAGGTGATCCTGCATTAGTGGGTTTTACGTTGAAATCAAGCAGATTTCTTCATAATTTGGTGTGGGTTTAAGTGACTAGGTGCATTAACTATTCCCTGACAGACTGTAACAGCTTTTGTCTTAGGTCCAGTTGCCGGTAATGTATTTAGGAACATATGCTGAAATCACCACATACCTGAAGTTTACCATAACTAACTAGTCACAGATGTGCTATTAAACCCATGCTTATTTTTTCTTCTTGCCTGTCCTTTACGGCATGTTACAGGCATGATATATTAAACTTTCTTAGAACAGGTGATAGTCATAAACAAAACAGCTATTACACTTTTGCAAGAAAACATGTTACATTACCCATCCCACCAGTAATCACCTGTTTATAGAATTGGCACCTCTTTTTAGTTTGGAACAGAGGAGCTTCAGATATTTTATTGCTACGTCAAGGGAAACACTAACCATTGCCATGGAAAGGGGAAGTTTTCATTTGCCAGTTCTTTGGTGTTTCTTTAGCTGTATTTTGACCTGGTGTTTGCGGATTCAATTCTTGAACTACTCTATTTCTTCCTAAGTGACCCAACGAAGCAGATGGGATGGGTGTGTGTTGAATACGGGGAAATCGTCCACGATGCTGGGATGGTGGCCATTCTGCAAGGACAATTTTACACACCGCGGTCGGTGTCTGTGCAAGGTGTTGGGCCACAGGCTGTTGGGAAGGAGTAGTAGTGCTCTGGCGGAGAATATTTTCGTTTAGATGTAAGGACTTGGCTGTCATGTTTGTTAGATATACCTCAGAGTCCTAAAGTATAACCCATGAATGTGTGCTGGAGGGAGGAAAAAAATGGGGAAAAGAAGCTAAAAAATAAAAGACTGGTTAGGACAGAGGAAGTGTACGTGGATACCCTGAACATTGTGAATACTGCTAAGAGGTGTGGCCACAAATTACCCTTCAGAATTCCACTTGTTTACGTTTGGGAAAACTAGGTAGTGTTCCAAAACTTCTGAAGTGTTAAATACTGTTAAAATAATCCTTACAGCTCTTTCATTCAAGGACTTGGCTCAGGGTACTCAGCAAATATTAATGAGTTTCTCATCATAACACCCTGGAGAGATGGGAAGTTATCACAGTAATTACCCCATTGCCCAGCTGAGGAACAGAACAGTTAGGCCTCATTTTTCAGGAGAGTTTCCTGACCAAAATATTTGTATAGTCGTGCAGTTCAAAAGCTCTCAGGAAGAGTTAAACACTCCAGCTGGCCTGCCAGCAAGGTGTTGAGATTGGGAAGGGACAGGGTCATTCCTAAAGTTAAGGGGAGATGAAAGGGGAAGAGTTATGCAGTAGCAAAGTATATTGGTGTTGGGTCTATCTTATTTTTCCTGGTTTAAAATTTGGATACTTACTACTCTAGAGAGGGCTAACCTCTGCATTTGCTTGATAAAGTAATATGAGTTCGATAAATCATGTACAAGGATATGCAAACAGTACAATAAAGATGTTATTGCAGCTCCATCCAACTCCACGAGGCTACATATGGAGGCTGAGCTGTGACTGCCATGTTGTCATTTCTGCGAGTGATGTCAGCTCCACTCGTTAAAGGGTGAAGTTTCACAGGCACTGGGGACTGAGTTCATGACTGAGGGGTGTGCAGCTGGGAAGTGGTCTTTTGCCAGGCAAAGGCAAGGTTTTAGCTTGATTAATCAAAAAGAAAAGTTTAGCAAGAGCTTTGAATCCCATTAATATCATTGAATAGACTAGTGCTGCTGGAAAACACACTTCAAATAAGATAAAAGAAGATCTGGTCAGATCTCATGTATTACCACAAGATGTTGGTGATCTCCCGGGAAATGCCCACTTCGCTATTATTTGCCAGTGCTCAGCAGCTCCCAGGCAACACTCATCAGCTTACTGGGTTGTGCCTGGTATCCAGTGCAGGTTTAGTCAAGCAGAACAACCCACCCTGTCCTCCCACTAATTTCCAGCTACACCTCAGGATCATCTAAATGTAACTACAGATCTACTGTGGCAAGTTCGGATACTGACCTGTTGGAGTTACAGTGAAGGGTGGGAGCAAACTCAGGCTGCTCACAGGCATGAGCTAAAAGTTCCTTGCCTATTTTATGAAACTAATTGCAAATCTACTTTGAAAAGAAAAAAAACCAACCACAAAGTCATCTTCGAAACAGCTGCAAACATATTCTTAGCAATATAGATAATTTAACATGCAAACACGAAGTGTGTGCTGAGCAGCTCTTGGTCTGGGAGAATAGAGTCTGAAATAGTGGGGCACCTGGGGAAGGAGATACACAAGGGATAGTGTGGTAAAAGTATGTGAAGTAATGCAGAAACAGCAGAGGTGGTTTGTGAATGTCTCCTCCCTTCCCTTACACACTTCAGAGCTTTGTCCAGACAGTTATTATTGGGAAAATAAAGGAAACTTGCCCTGGAGCAGGTTGCCCCCTTCCCCCAGCCCAGTCACTGCCATTTAGAGAGGCATGGAGGTTCTGTGGGACCTGTGCACAGCCAGGCAGGGGCAGGCAGCGGGATGGGGTGTCAGACCAGCAGCTCTAGGCTGTGGGCCAACTATTGGCATGAAAGTCTTCCTGCTTGCCTTTAGGAGGCAGGAGGTAAACACAGCTTCAAAATTGAGAGACCGTCCTTCCCGCAGCAGTTGCTGCTCTGGGCAGCATGGCTTTGGGAACTGCGTGTGCTGAGCCTCTGTAGCAAGCCCTTCCTCGGGGAGCACAGGTTCACACTGGGGAGAGAAGAGCGTTGCTGAAACGGTGCTTTTTAATACAAAACCACAGCATGCAATAAAAAGGCTCTTTTTATAAATGCTCTGTGGCATAGTTCCTACTAGCTCCGTAAGGACTTCAGTAATAGCTCTTTAACTCACCATTTTCAGCTTATAGTGGTGCTAACATTAATTTTTAAATCTTATTTTCAAAAGGCAGCGCTGTCCTTTCTGAAATGCTGTCTCCCTCCTGTAGATCTGCATGAACTGGTTTTATGAGATCAAGGGGAGAAAACTATCTAATCTATGGTAGGTTGTTTGGGTTTTTTGGTAAAAGCAGTTGAGCACAGTAGCAAGGGCAGGGCGTGAAGAAAGGCTTGTCTGTAATAGGAGCACTCAAAAAGTTCAACAAGAGTTTGCAAGACCCCTTCATGCCAATGAGTTCCCACAAAAAACCTCACCCAAAAAACCTGAAATTACAGTCCTTCTCCTTTAAAGAGAAAAAAATGTGAGAATGGCTTGTAATTTGTGAACCAGAAAAGCTATGTTTATCTTCCAAAGCACAGCCCCTTGAAGATGTGACTGTCATCCAGGGTTAAAGAGCAGACAGAAAGCCTGCAGAGGGACCGGCCCTTGGCAGCTCAACACCCAGCACCAGGCATCTGTCTCCTCAGGCCAGGGGATGCTCCTGTTATCTAGCTGATATATACCAGAGTGTCACGGCTTTCCGTATCCAAACACATCTTGACACTGGAGATTACACAGATCCCAGAGCTCTGGAGTGAGGCCAGGGACGTGCACCCACCCCAGAGCAGCTCACCACCACGGGAGCAGGCAGAGGCAGTGTGGAGGATCGTTATCAGAGAGCAATGACATGTCACGGCCATCTCGAACGGGCTGGGGGGTCAAAGGGTTATGGCTCAAATCCATTCTTCATAGAAAAATCTTTTCCAAATGCCTGACTTAAAGCTATGAAATCACACAGGGAGTGTGCTATTATCTGTGGGGGTGGTACAGACCCACCTCTGCTTCAAGCAGGAATCAAAAAAAAAAAAAAAAAAAAA
>NW_010432885.1:6964-8979 GCF_000710305.1 Buceros rhinoceros silvestris
AGACCCCCCCGCTGCTTGAAACAGGAAAAAAAAAAAAAAAAAAAAGAAAACTGTAGCTGTGCAGAGCATCCCCATGGCACAGAGTCATGCTCAGCAAACTGCTTTCCTTCCCCCTCACGCCTGCTGGTGCACAGGTTTAGATGACTGAGTGGGGGTGTGTCTTTAGCCCCACAGTAATAAACTTGCCTTGTGCACATATATTTTAGTCTTGAATTTAACTCTTATATCCTCTCATAGTATTTTACAGCAGGCTATGCACTTGTGCAGATGCTGCTGTCATCCCCGTTTCTTATCTGCTCTCCACTGGAACTGCTTTTGGAGGCACTGGAAAGGAGACTTTTTTTTGAAAAATACTTTTGCCAAGAATTTTTCTGAGCGGCATTACAGAAACATGGTTTTGATTGATAACCTTTTAAGTTACAGCAACAGTCCAAAGGATTGTGGCACCACACCAGAATGTCAGCCTGCACCATAAAGGTTTGCAGGTCTGCAGGGACTGTGTTTGGGTTTGAAAGTCATTGAAATCTATTAATTATCTTGTAGAAGTTGATGCTGATAAAACAAAGAATTCTTGCTTGGAAGGTCCAAGCTCTCATACCAAAATGCTTTTCTTGTCAAGCTGAATTCTTCCATTTCCCTCCTATCCAGGACCAGAGGGAAAAGCATGGAAACCAAGCACCAAAATAGCAGAATATTTTTCTTAGGCAAAGCCTCATTCAGAAGGCATCCATGTGTATTTTGTGCATGTTTTGTTCTGAAGTCACCTTCTGTACAATTTATGCAGCCCCTGATTCACTAGAGGGCTTCCAGACTCATCAGTGGAAATTACACCTCTAATTCACTGTATTTTCTGTGCTTCAGCCTCCATGGAGGCCTTAAATTATCACATACTTTCTTCCACTGGCTCAAGCTTCCCCTCTGATATTTGGGCATATTGCACCACCACGATACAGAAGCAGGCTTTCCTTAGGAGGCAGGCTGTTTCAAGGTCGGGGTGCTGTGGGACAGTTATATTGCACAAACTCAGTAATCATGTTGCCACCCTGCCCAAAACCAGTCAGCCCCACAGGCAAGTCCTTACTCTGGGGGTCCCACATCCCCCTGACCAGATGGGGTGGGACCTCACAAAACCTCCCTTGACCTCAAAAAGGCATGAACCTAGAAGCAGATCCTTCATTCAAGCTGTTTTGAAGTGCCTTGTCTGTGCTCAGGAAGGCTCTGGGAGAAAAGCAGCCAGCTAGCCTCCAGATGAACTGCTGTTTGAAAGGAGATTAAACCCTCCTCTGCATGCGCAGCTTATCGTCAGGCAGACAACATCAGGGAAGCCATGCTGCCAAGGAGAAAGTTAAACCAGAAATGAGTCTTCTTACTTCAGCTCTGCCTTTTGTTGTGCCCTGAAGGCTGTGTGCACCTGTGACCGTGTGTCCTCCAAAGTCAGAGTACGGCTGCCTAAAGTAAAAATGGCACACGCAGCCTTACCTTTTAATTCCCATCATGCCTAGAAGAGCCTCTGTTCTCCTTCTATTCAACATAGACATAGTGGTCACGAGCAGGACTACAAACCACGTAGATACTTGACCCATCTCAGAAAGGAAGCTGAAGAGCGAGTTGCAAAGCTCAAGTGCATAGCTCAGGTCCTTCCAGGTGACCACTCCATATTTAAGGAAAGAGGCAAACAATTGCTACAGAAATAACAATACTACTTAAAATGCTGTCCTCTACCCACCAGGAGTCACCCTCCTCTCTAACAGTATCGGATGTGTGGATAGTGGGGCTGCAAATCCATTTCAACATCAAGTCAGTGGTACTAGGCTGGCTGGATTTCTGGAGTGCACTAGGCTGATGGTTTTGCAGTAAAGCCAGTGAGGACAGCCCTGATGAGGGGTGTTTTCTAGTAGAAGCGATGACGGAAACAGCATGGGACAATGACACTATAACCCAGTACATCTGTTTCTGCGGTGATCGTATGTTCACATCCTAGGATGCTGTCCTGGTTTGGGCTAGACTTCCTTGTT
>NW_010432886.1:0-238 GCF_000710305.1 Buceros rhinoceros silvestris
CTGAGCTCTGCAAGGTGCCAGCTGGGACAATGCCATTGCGGGCACCCCTCTGTGATCAATTTGGCTCACAGCTGTACTCAGTGTCAGGAACAATTATGAGGGTTAATGGGATTAGTTTCACTTGTGGTATTGGTAAGTATCTGCTGTTGTTGCCCCTGGCAATAAATTTCCTTGTATTACTTCTTTGGTAACTGTTTTATGGCACCAGTTGCAATCACGGTAGGTAAGGGATCAACTA
>NW_010432886.1:427-775 GCF_000710305.1 Buceros rhinoceros silvestris
AAGGCAGAGGAGAGTGGTGGGTAAAATCTCTTTTATGTGAAGTAAAATGCATAGTCACTGCTCACTGTAAGTGTGTAAAGAAGATAAGATTTTTTACCCTCTGACATTTCTTTCATCACAAGGTTGTGGAAGAATATGGTTTATTTCACTCAAATTAATTACTGACTTGTGGTGCTGTCTGGGTAATTCCAAAACTCATGGAAGAATTTATCTGCTGTTGATACTTTCTGTCTCATTCGGGCACTGGTGGCAAAAGCACTCTGTTCTGTGCAGCAATCTGGAATGTATTTAAGTCTGTTTCATTTGTCATTTTAAAAGGAACGAGCCAGAGGTGCTAGGTGAAATGTC